>NC_056749.1:821490806-821570806 GCF_019279795.1 Protopterus annectens | reverse complement strand
CACCTCATGTCTCGCTGAAATATTCCATAGATTGAGAAACCGGTTACCCCACAAATTTCAGGCAGACATGTAGGGTTGCACATGTCCTCTCTGTCTTATCTGTATCGGTTATTTCCTCATCAGAGAGCTGGATTAACTGTAGTCTGAGTTGACACATTGAGGACTGCATTCTGGGAGGGTCTATATTAAATCAGTGAATGCTGATTTATCGACCCTTAAATAGCAAAATCTGACAATTTTGAAGATACGGAACAGCCATTTTTTTTCCTCAGGGAAAAAAAAATCGCTGTTCCAAAAAAAAAAAAAAAAAAAGTTCAAAACACAAAATAAAGTGGGGGGCTTTGGCCCCCATAATATCCGATGTTAGGGGCCTCCTAACCCCCTACTTAAATATACCAACTCTGAGATCATACCACAGTGGAGGAAACAGCAAAGTCCTGATAACGGCCCAGCAATTTTTTTTTTTTCACTGGGAAAATAAAATCGCTGTTCTGTGTCTTCACGATTGTCAGTTTTCACTCTTAAAGGGTCAATAAATCAGCGTTCACTGTTTTGAGCATTCACTAATTTAATATAGACCCTTCTGAAATGCATATGCAAATTCTTCTCTAGTATGGCTTGCAGTACCCCATTCTGTTGTAGTGCATTTTTTTGAAGTAATGTCTCTGGATTCTGTATGACTTCATGCAAGTTTGTGGAATATAGTGACATTAAGAAGAAGCACATATGGCCTCCACTGAGTGCTTTCATAAAGTTGTCAAAGAAGCACTTTGTCACATATAAGTTGCGTTGAGTGCCTCTTGTGTTTTAGAATCTGAGTGCACGGAGTCTGTAATTATCCTATGTTGAATACATAATTACTTGGCCTTGTTTTAGAATATGTTATAGAATTGCATCTGCCACTGATGCACTGACATCTTAATTTTGTGCACTGTGCTGTCTGCAACTTTTTTTTGGAATCCAGCCCCTAAGAGTTGTTTTTTACTTACTCGGCAGATGGAGTCAGAACCACAGATTAATGGCCATTCATTTGTTTGGCCTATGATATCACTTGGAAGCTAACTAACTGAAAACAGTACAAGTCAATACAATCATTAGAAATGTACAAAATGTAACACACAACTTTCAACAGCATTTCTCATGAGATGCAATTGTTCTTCTATCCCACTTATAGAAATTTATGTTACACTATCCCTGAAACAATAATAGTTGCTTTAACTGTAATTATAACTTTTAACAAAAACACACACCTTAAATTCAAAACTTGGTAGTAAACCAAAGTAGAACATTGGTAATAAACTCATCCCAAGTTCTTAATCTGGCAGTAAAGTCACTGATGTGAACAAACAGCACAAATGAATTATATGAATAAAGTCCATTTCATTTAAAGCAACACTGAAGAAATGTCATTTCATTTAACTGCAGTATTTCCATAAATCAGATTTGGCCAAAAAGACTCAAACAAACTGGTGTCAGCCAAAATTCCCAGATGCAACTATCCAGATTCTTTTCATTCACTCATTTTTAAACTAAACTAAATGAAATATGGAAATATTGCCTGACAAATTGTATTGAAGCTACACCTTGACAGTCCAAATGATTATAGTTAGTAATCGGAGGTGTATGTATGTTAATACTGATATGGATGTCAGTAGTGTGATGAATTTGCCTGAGATACCAGCATGATCTCAGTGTATTGATCATACTGATTTAGATATCTGCAGTGTGATGAGTTTGTCTGGTCTCAGTGTATTGATTATTATCTTCCCATCTGAATCTTTCTCTGATTTGGTTCCTTATTTTGCATAACATCTCATGCATAGTGAATATCATTTCCAGGATCTTAATTGAGCAGTATGTCAGTCAGTTTCATCTATGAAATGTCACATAGCTAAGTTAAATGACTTTGACCCAGTGTCATAAATCGTTTTTAGGAAATGGCACATACTGTCTGAAGGTATGGAAATTGCCATAACAAAGACAAAGGTCAGCTAATACATCAGTGAAACCTACATTCAGTCTCAGTTGTAACTCACATTCACCAATCATTTTTGCAGACAAGAAATTGCTTTCCTTTACACAATTTTATGCATGATTGAGCAAAAAGACAAAGTGCATTCCATATTTCACCTCCTTAATCCCTCTGTGTTTATAATTCTCTGTTTGTTTCTCTTTCCTTCTCTGCATTCTGTGGCTGACAGTAGAAATCTTAACTTAAATTACTAATCAATCTGTAATAATGAAGGTTTAGCAAATCCATCTCAATGATGATAATATTTTTTTGAAATACCATGCTTCAGTTTAAGTACTTATGGCGATACTGAGAATTCTGCAGGGTTTCTGTTTTATGTAGGACTTCGCAAATTACAAAGAATGTAGCCCAGAAGTACATACAATATTGCTTGTCTGTCTGTAAATGAGTACCACAACAAACTACAAGTAACTCTAAGTATATAAAAGATGCAAAAAAAAAAGTACATGCAGTCAGCTAAATTGTTGGTATCATTTTATTGATGATAACATCAGAAGTTACTTTAAGTGACTGTGATGCACAGAGGGTTACTGCAGTCTACAGTGCAAAATGGTACAGCTAGCATATGAAGGGTGTGGGTAATTGAAAAAGGGAGAGATTGTATGACTGCTGAAAAGTCAAAATAGCTCAATATGCAGCTTATGCAAATGAGTCCATAATGACATGTAAGTGTGGCAGTCCATGCAAATAAGTCACACAAAGTATGCAAATAAAGTAACCCAAAATGGTGACCTTATGCTAACATGTTTAAAATGGCAGCACTGATGGCCATGCTTATGCTAACATGTATAAAATGGCAGCACTGATGGCCATGCTTACTCATACTGTATAATGAGATTTGTGATGTAAGCAGAGTTGCTTTAGTAAATGCAGCATTTGCAATAAGGGGGGGTTGCATTTGTAAATACAGCATGTGACATATATAAGCAGACCTGCATTAATAAATACGACATTTGGTGCAGATAAGAGAAATGTTGTTAGTAAATGCAGCATGTTCTGCACATAAGGGGAGCTACATTAGTAAATGCAACAGTAATGCAGCAGCATGTGTTGGCAGCCATCATCAGAACGCGTGATCTCAATGTTGCATGTCACTGCAGTCTGAACAACAGGAAGTAGACCATTTCTAATTACACAAGGACATTATAAGGTACCTAGTCATATATATCACGCAAAAGCAGAATTAAAATAAATGCAAAATATGCCCATTCCTGTAAATACAAAGGTAAGTGTAACATTAACCACCTTAGATACAGGAACCTGCCAGTGACCTACAGTGGACACGTTACAGATATCACAGGTGTTAGCCACAGAAACACAACATTTCTTTCCATTACACTACAATATGTGTAGGAGCAGATGTAATTTCTCAGGAAAGCAGAGGTGAGACTCAGTATCCTGCATGCTTGCTATGAGATAGTTCATCTTCAAAAAGTCCTGTGGAATGTACTCATATTGTTATCAAGGCTATATATGGTCCTGATGGCCAAATATATACAAATAGGAAGATCTTTTACTCCCTCTACTGTCAGGCCGTCTGTAATATCCAGGCTATTATTTATGATGCGTTTGTACGCCACAGAGGCAGTGAGTGTGACCCACATATGTGACCCACATATGTGACCCACGTCTGAACTATACTAGTGATTCAAGCCTGAGGACTTCTCACAGGGTCAGCTGTTTGGCAAGTGCACACACATCCCCAAAAGGCAGGCCTCTACCACACATGCTGGGAGCAGACCACATGTAATTTGCTGCATGTTGTATGTTGCATGTGATGGGATATAAATTAGAGCCCTGGTTGATGATCCCAATAGACAACTACCAGATCATGCAATAAATGTCTTATTACATAGCTGACTGAAACCCAAAACACTGTATAATGGTTCTATACTGAGTCGTAAGTCTTTAGATTAATGATTGAATATTTTCACTGCTTAGACATGTCTAGAGATATGCAGTAAGATATCTGTTATGTGCTCCATGCTCCCCAGCATGATATTTTGCAAACAAATGGAGTAGAAGGAGAACAGTATATCAGGACCAGCAATACTAGTCATAGAATTCATAGAAAAATAGGGTTGAGAATGTGGGAATGAACACAAAGTAACAGGGCCACAGCTGAGTCAGAGGCATGTCCAGTACATCTCAGCAATGGCAAAGAGATGGCATCTGGTTTACAACTGTGGGAGACTATGCAGACAGCAGAGAATAAAATGATGCATGCATTATTACATCCATGGTACTCAGAGCAGTGCATGAACTGCCTTCACTGTGCATCAGAAATCATCAAGCCTAGACAATTTAGGGATAAAACAGAGGAGAGTCAACAGCAATTGCTCAGATGGGTGGGACACAGTGATAGGTGACTACACTATTAACATGTGGGTTATGGTCAGGACAGGAGAACATAGAAGGCACATAGCTGGTTACAGGAAGCCAGTGATTACATTCTTCAGTGGCAGTGCTCAGCTGCAATGACATGAACATTACCTGTGTACATGGTTTGGATTTGTAGAGTCAGTGATGGATCTGTTTTGTGACAGAGAAGGGAATAAACTATGGGACCACACAAGTGTACATTAAGCAGACATCACTGTGAACACTCAAAAGCTGCACAATACAAAGTGAAAAACTGAGGGTGATGCTACTCAATGCTAGAAGTCTAAATCTCAAAATGCACTCACTCGAGGCACTCCTTAAAATGGAGAACATCGATATCTGTGCAGTGACTGAGACCTGGTTCAAGGCTCCAGAGAGCACTCCTGCACTACCAGGCTATAACTCATACCACACATTTCGGCCATGTAACCTGGACCAGAACACCAAAGGTGGAGGTGTGTCCATATTCATTAAGGATATCCACACCTCCAGGCTAGTTGCTCAGAATAATGCATCCAAGGTTATCCAAGTGCAACTAACTCTGGGCAATTGTGGCTTGATACAGATCCACCACCATGCCCCAGGATTCCCACTCCTCTTTTCTTGATGTACAGGAAAATATTAGGGTTCAACCAAACATCCTAATAATGGGCGATTTCAACTACCCCATCATTAACTGGGAAAACTACTCATGTACCAACTCCTTCACTCAAAGCTTTCTGGAATTCATAAACTCCAATGCCCTGGATCAACTTATCCACACCCCCACCAGCAGCAACAATATCCTAGACCTAGTCATTACCAACATGAGTTGCCAGTGTTCCACACCTAAAAATCAATGCTTCATTGGTCTGATCCGACCATAAGCTAATCACCCTAGATATCCACATCCTGTCCCCACTCCCCATTAAGGAAACCACGGTAAACAATTTCTCCAAAGCCAACTTCTTGCTTCTTAAGACAGACGTGGTGAATTTCATGACACCCATGCAGATGGACAATACAGTTACTTCTACTGAATCCTACACAATTGCACTTTATAAACACTTACACAAGTGCATAGATCGTGCTATCCCAAACAGAACCAAGATGCTATCCTCCAGAAAACCAGTCTGGTGGTCCACTACCATAAACAAACTGTACAACAGAAGGAAGAAACTGTTGCAAAAATGAGTAAAATCTCATGAGGGGAGGAACTCCCTGGACAGCCTCAGTAAGAAGCTGCGATCCCTGATAAAATCCTCCAAAGCTAGTTACGAAAACAAAATTGTCACTGATTCTAAAGACAACCACAAAGCATTCTATAGCTATGTCAAGAATCTCAATGGCGACACTCAGATCTGCTTTGAGTTACAGCACAATGGCACTAAATATACAGACCCAACTGATACTGCCAACATCCTGGCAGATAGGTTCAGTGCTAACTTTACACCCCGCTCATCTCTATACTGGAAGAAAGCAAAGTTCCTGCAATCACGGCTACACAGGTTAAAAACACACTCTCCAAAGCCAAGAACATAGCATCCATGGGACCAGACAACATCCCAGGCTGCGTTCTACATGAACTACAGAGTGAACTGGCACCCCACATAAGTACCATGTTCAGTCATAGCCTCACTTCAGGCTTTGTGCCTGCTGAATGGCGCACAGTGACGGTTATCCCACTCCACAAGGGGGGAGCCACCACAGACCCCGAGAACTACCATCCCATTAGCCTGATGAGCCTGGTCTGCAAGGCCAGTGGAATGTATCATCATGGAACTTATAAACAAAGACATTGGTAATCTCCAAACTCTGGACCCCACCCAGTTCGGGTTTGTAAAAGGCAGATCATGTCTCCTAAACCTGATAGACTTCTTTGAAACAGTCACCAAAGCCATAGATGAGAGTAAGATGGTTCACACAGCCTATCTAGATCTTGCCAAGGCTTTTGACACCACCCCTGACTCTGGAATTATAGATAAACTCACTACACTAGGTATAAATCCCTGTCACAAGATGGGTTGCCAATTGGCTCACTGACAGAACCCACACTATGAAAGTAGCAGACTCCAAATCCGACTTCAGACCAGTGACAAGTGGAGTACCACAGGGTTCCTTCCTGGGTCCTCTCCTGTTTGGTATCTACTTCTCTGAAGTACAGGCTAACACAGAAGGTCTTTGGATAATGAAGTTTGCAGATGACTGCAAACTAGAAGCCATAATAGAAACTCCTAATGATGTGGAAATTAATTACAAAGAGGATTACTGGCCTCAAACAGATGCTCTATGCAGACCGTCTCAAAAAACTCCAGCTTTACTCCGTCGCATATCGCCTACTCAGAGGTGATTTCTGCCTAACATACAAAGCTATGTCAAACCCAGAGCTGTTGGACATGCTCCACTTAAAGAAATCCCAATTCCTCTAAGCTACACGCTCTAGGGACCTAAACCTTGTCACTACAATAAACAGAACATGCCAGAGGGATAGATTTCTGTCCCAGGGACTTCCCATACTCTGGAATAAACTACCTATCTATATCAAACAAAGCTCATCATTAGCACTCTTCAAGAAAAATCTTGATGATTGGATGGGAAATAGGAAATTCATCCCGGGGATCACTTCTGTGGCTCTGCTCGACAGTGGCACAGGAAAATAATTTTCGTGGGTGGCAAAAGCAGAGTACCTTTTCCGCTGGGCTTGTATAGGCCCCAGGGCCAATAGCCTAGTACCTACCTATGAACCTATGAACCTATGAAGCAGCTCTCTTTGCTTGGATCACTAATCTCCATATTCACTGGATGACTATGAATGTCCCAGCCATCAAGGATACTGCTGGGGAAATTGTGGCACCATGTGCCCCTGCATCTCTCTTCAATGGGGATTCCCACCCCAGATTCAGTATACGTGTTAGCTGCGGTGTGGGCTGGTGATGCAGGTGCAACCCGTGTGAGCCAAGTATAAGATACCCGTCATGTTCTGGTGAGGCTGTTTGCTAAGCCTTTACTTCTACATGCATCTCTTCAGTAGTCAATGTGGGTGGCCCCTCTTTTTATAATGATACAGGCAGTGTCATTATGTCATCCTATCATGCCAGCTGTATACTGCATCAGTATTAGCCACATGTGCCTTGCTGCCATCAGTCTTGCATTGTCGTATTGTGCTGGACCCTTAACCAATGGATCATTTGACTACATGAAGGCTAATGAAACCACTGCCAGCCAACCCACATATGCCTGCATATCTTCCTGTGGCACACATATTGGTGCACATAAAATGGTACTATACAATATAATGGGACATATTTTATTGAGCAAGATGTCCCATTTATAGACCAGATGTACATGGATATATAGATATGCAGTTTTGCCTTGGTCAGTCTCTCCTTTTAGTTATGCGGTATTGCATGCTATACTATAATGGGCATACCTGACTTGATGTTTCCCCTACTGATTCATGGAATGCCATTGTCAAGCCTACTCCCACATCTAAGCCACATCCAGGTATGAAGGGTCAATTATTCCCCCTTGCCTACGTGCAAGTGAGTCCAAAAGCTTTTCAGTCTTTGTCAGATGTTTCTCTGTTGGTGGATCTCCCTCTGCGGAGGACCTCTTTGCCACCATGTTCTGTGACTTTCTTTTTGCATGGATTACAGTACTGGTATTTCACCATCATGCTTGTTTTATGGACATATTATATGTGCTTTTTTGCATTCAGATGGTGAGTCAATCCCTGTCAGGTAGACTTCCAGGATTGCCTGTTAGTGCATTGTTGCCCTGTAACACATGCTATGTGCATGAAGGTCCTCCTGGACAGAGAACTTTTCTGGGTGTTGTCTCTCTTAGGTGGCATGGCAGTGCCTGTGGTCTTAAGGGCAAAACATGATTCAGTGGGTGCATAATGGCACATTATGGTATACACTTGATTATAACCATGACCTCCACCCATTGTGGATCTATGCACTCATTCCAACCATATAGTACTGTATGAATTCCTCTACTTATGGACATACTATATGGATGTTTAATCTCTGCAGAATCCTGTGTTCATGGTGTGGACCCCCCCATACTCAGGTAAGCACTAATGTTCCATGCAGGCATGTTTGGATCCCAGGTAATATGTAACAAAACACGTCCCATTCTCTCTTGCAACCTTGCAATGCTTATAAATGTGAATGTGGTACTTTCTCAATCAAGGCTTTTTCCTTAACTCTATGGTGATCTTAATCTTCAGAGATTTTACTCAAATGCTTCTGCATGTCAGTCATATGACTGGAAGTTCCATTGTGCAAAATGGTGATATTGATATATACCTTGGAAACAATAGGTAGTATAAACAAAACTTATGCAAATTAGTCTACTGAGTGTCCATGGGTGATTGACAGAGACTATTAAAGACAGGGATCCTACATGGTTTAGCAGGGAAAGCAAGACACAGATGCACCATCAGCATTTTTTGTTAGCACTGTTGTCCTGTAGTATTGTACCATATTGTACAAGAATGTGTAACAGTTTGTGATTTGTATAACAAATACTAAGGAGTATCATATTAATGTGGCTGGATGTCACAGAAGGCAGGAGAGACTCTTCAGACAACAATGCTCTGGGTCAGGTCACTGTAAAAGTGCAGTTATGTTTTCATGGTGTGTGTCTGTGTGCGTGATATGTTTTCCCATTTTGCTGTCCACATATAAGTGCAGTTGTGGCAGATGTAAAGGAGCAGTCCTGCTTAATTTGTCTTCTGCCAACTGCTGCATGTCGCGCAGTATTACCAGTATGTGCCAGATGTGCTTATAAGGAGAAGGATAAAAGTTCTTCTCCTCAGGGTGGACTGGGAACATATACTGCACAGTTCTGGCATGATGTACAGGGGATGAGCTCTGCCAAAGGCATCATTAGCTAGATATCCATATGGCACCACAAGGTATATCTGTTATGACTGACAGAAACATGCTGCTGGCAAACCCAGCCCAGTTTGCCTTATGTGGACCAACTAGACCATAGTATCAGTTAGCCAGGTTAGTACTATCCTGACTTGTTCACCTCTGGGATGACTTGACATCCATTCATGACAATAGCGCACCTTATTACCTTACCAGTGTGCTCCCCTTATGTGTTGGTGTCCATTCTTTGGTCATTGTTCTCCCCACATCTCTGTGTAAATTGAAATATTTTTATTTATGGACATTTGTTTACTGGGAAAGTCTGACTGGCCAATAATGCATTTTCAGTGTAGGCCTAGGGAGAAAAGCTGCAACATATTGCAAGAATGGAATGCAGGGGAATATTATAAATATCTTGATATGGGTTGTCATTTCTGCAAATTCAATATAATAGCACAAAGTTGTTAAGATTATACAGTTTACAAGTATAATACAATACACTATAATACAGAGTAACCACAGAAACAGCAAAATTGGTAAGTGAGAGAACAAAGCTTAATTTGTTTAAATTAGAACAGATGAAGGGAGACAGAGAGATGGAAGCAATGGTGAAATAACCATGGAAAATACATGAATTCAAAATAAATAAAAGGACAGTGGTTAGTTTAGAAAAGGATAATTAAAAAGTTGATAAAGCATATCAAAGATGAAGGGGACAAAGAGCCAGTAAATGCTGAATAGTGAATAAAGGACTATGTTTTACACGAGAAGAGAAAGTATGTGTATGGATTTAATAGTGAAAGAGATATTTAAAAAGTACAAGCGAGTGTTTGAAGGATATGCACATGGGAGGCATATCAAGTGAGCAAGCTTTACAACAGTAGAACATGAGGTGGTAGTAAAGCAGTGGAGATGGACAGTATGACAGACAAATGAAAAGGATAGTAGCTGGACGAACTTGAAGGAGAGGATGGCTGCCTAAAGAGCGAGAGAGAGAACCACGGTTAGACTATGGAGGTGGGGTAAAAGAGAAAACAGATTATAGGATGGGACTAGACTGATTCAGAGCATGAGCACAGCCAGGAATTAATTAAGAATGTATTTAAAGTTTTAAAGGAAGGATATCAGGGCAGTGGTAGTGTTATATGATAAGTGAAAGCTATGTTTTGTATGCCTCAAGAGTTGTCACTGTTGAAGGAGGTATTGAAGAAAACTTTTTTCCAATATGTTTGAGTTGGGTATAAAGTTGGATATTTTTGTTGAGAACTTCCCTTTATTTAGTGGGGTTTTATGTTGCATTTTCCAGAGGGAAAGAACATGTGATCCTTGTATTGATCTATTTACAATAACTGATACTGGGTTTGCTATAGCATTGACTGCTATCTTGAGAGATTCAAGTGGAAAGTTATCAGTGGATGGTGAGCAAGGTCTGAGGTGGGGAATAAGTATTATGGATGTTAGGGTTTTTTGTTAAGGGCAACTATGCTGTCTATGAAGTAGGCATTAAATTAGCTAGCAATTTCATGCAGGGAGAGGTCAGGTGAAGTATTTAGATTGTTTTTGTCTCTGAGTGGATTAAGTCTGATGGAGGACCAACATTTTTGGGATTATGTCTATGCAGTTCTGTATATTATTGCAATGTTGTTTTTTTATCACCATTATTCTCTTGTTGTTCTCACTGTTTTTAGTAAGGTTTGAAAGTTCTTTAAACTCCTGTAGAAGTGTTGCTCATTTGTTCATTCACCATTTTACCAGGTCTTATCCTGTTATGTATAAGATTTTTAGTTAGATGGCTGGACGGCAGAGTTGGTTTTAACTTTTTTCTTCTATGGCGTGCTAACTTATAGTATCATAGGATCATAGGATGTTACTAGGCTAATGACCCTAGAGCCCTTACAGACCTAGCCAAGTTTTACCCTTATTTCCACGATCAGCACCTATCACTCCTGTCCAGGAGGGACATAGGTGGAACTCCTGTGGTGAATCTATGGTTGCCCATTAAATTGTTCAGACTGCATTTGAAGAGGACCAATGAGGTGCTCTGTCTGACATGAAGTGGGAGTCTGTTCCAAAGGTGTGGTAACCTCTGAGAGACAAATCTGTCCATCCAGCAGGTTCTGTTAATGTCACATGCCAGAGGTTACCACAACTTTTACATCTTTAGAGTGAGTAACCCATGTACCATTTGACTTGCGAATATGCAGCATTTCCAATAAAGCAGGGTCAAATATTGCCTTATATGTAAGCCAGAGATCACCTCTGAGTAGTCTGTATGAAACAGAACAAAGTTACAGTGATTTTAGACAATTCACATAGGACAGATGCTGAAGACCTTGAATTTTCCTTGTGAAGAACTGTTTTAGTCTCTCCAATTGCTGCAGGTGCTTGGAAAGGTACATACCAAAAGGGGCATTGTACTCAATTATTGGCCTGATGAGGGAAGAATACAGGGTTATAAACAGAGGGATGTTATAACTTCTTCTTTTTTTCCAGAGACAATGTCCTTACTTATGAGATGTGCAATATAAAATCTCCTTCTTACCACTGTGGAGACATGGTGATCAAAGGTAAGGTTGCTGTCACCCTGTGTACCCAGGTCTCTCACCATTGAGTATAATTAGAGTGTTGTTATTGATGTGGTACTTAGCAGGAACATCACTTTTACTTGAAAGGGATGATAATACATTTTTTTTGCATTGAGTTTAATGCCATGACTTTGGCACCAGTCATTTGTTTGTGTAAGATCCTCTTGTAGGATCTTAATATCATTTGGAGATTCTATGACCATTCCCAGTTTGCAGTCATCAGCAAACTTTGTCAGCCACAGACATTTAGTTTTAGCTTGCACTTCAAAGAAATAGATTCCAAATAGTAGAGGTCCCAGGACTGATCTCTGTGGAGCACCACTGGTTACAGGTCTGCTGGTGGAGGTGGATTCCCCTATTTTGGCTATATGACAGTGAGCCAGTTAGTGACCCATCTAATGATATATGGGTTGATACCTAGCTGGGTGAGTTTGTCATTTATGCCTGAGTGCGGGATAGGGCCAAAAGCCTTGGCTAAGTCTAGGTAGGCTGTATGCATAGATTTCTCTTCATCAAGGGCTGTGGTGACTATCTCAAAGAGGTCCACCAGGTTTAACAGGCATGATCTCCCTTTGATAAATCCAAATTGAGTAGGGTCAAGTGTTTGGAGGTTACCAGTATCTTTGTTGATAAGGTCCTTGATGAGTCTCTTCATGGCCTTGCAGATAAGGCTAGTCAGGCTAATAGTTCTAGAGTTCCTGGGGTCAGTGGAAGCATCACCTTTGTGCAAGGGGATAATGGTGGCCTTTTCCATTCAGCTGGGACAAAGCCAGTGCTTAGACTATGATTGAAAAGAATACCCAATGGCATTAATATTTCTTGTTTGAGCTTATGTTTGACGCAGCCTGGTATGTTATCAGGTACTATGGGTGCTATGTTTTTGACCTTAAAGAGGGCATCCATGACCTGCTCTTTAGAGATACAAGGTACAGGACAGGTGGTAGATGCATTAAGGTAAGTGTGGCGGAGAGGAGGGAGTGAAGTTTTCATGGAACCTGTAGGCTAATAGGTTAGCAATATCCAAAGGCTCAGTATTTGTGGTATCATTAACTACCAGTTCAGCAGAAATCTGGGCCTTTCCTTTTAGGTCACGAATGTAACTAAAGAATGCCTTATTTGGCATATATAACAGGTTCATAAGTTCATAGAAGGTTATTAGGCTAATGTCCCTAGAGCCCTTACAAGCCTAGACATATTTATCCTGAGTTGGCCCAATTGTCACTTGTTAGGTGATTGAAATTCACAGAGGTAAGATTCGTTTGTAGTTAATAATGACTTTTTCTGTCCAGGAGGGACATGGGTGCTACCCCAGGAGTGAATTTGCAGTCAACCATCCATTGACCTAGGTTGCATTTGAAGAAGGTGAAGGGGGTGTTCTGTTTCACATGAATCGGAAACTTGTTCTAGAGAAGTGTCAGTCTCTGGGAGATGTATCTATCTCTCCAGCATGACTTGTTCATGTCAGAGGCTAGGTTAAAATCCCTGGAGAGAATGACCCTCATGCAGTTTGATTTCCAAATGTGTAGCATTTCCATCAGGGCCTGATCAAAGACTGCCATGTAAGCCAGGCACAGGTCACCCCTTAGCAACCTGTAGGAGGCAGAATACAGTGACAAGGCTTTTAATCTTTCTGTATAAGACTTGTTGTGTGTACTATGTAATTTCTTGGTGAGAAATCTCTGTGGCCTCTCCACTTGTTACAGGTGTCTGGTGAGGTACATGCAAAAGGGAGCATTGAACTCAATTTTTGGTCTGATGAGGGCTGAGTATAATAGAATTATAACATCTTAGATCTAGATGTGATGCCTTTACTTATAAGATGTGCCCTATAGAAGGATTTTCTTACTACTGTGGATTTGTGGTGGTCAAAGTTCAGGTTGCAATCAACCTGAGTACCCATATCCCATACCACTAGGTCTACACTTAGGGGTGCTGTCTATAATGTAATTAGTAAAGATGCCAGCTTTAACAAAGGGAATAATAATGCAATTTTTGCATTTAGCTTTAATCTGTGGCTTTGGCAGCAATCATTTGTCTGTGTTAACCCTGTCTGCACTATATTAACATCGTTGGAGGGGGGCTCAACTATTGCTCCCAATTTGGAATTATCAGCAAACATGGTCAGCCACAGGCCATCCAGGTTTGCCTGGACTTCTGAGAAATAAATTTCAAACAGTAAGGGACCCAGCACAGAACATTGTGGCATGCCACTGGTGACTGGTCCTTTGCTAGAGGTGAAGTCGCCGATTTTGACAGTATGTATCCTGTCAGTGAGCCAGTTGGCAACCCATCTGGTAATGTAGGCTTAATTAAGTTTCTCTATAATACCTGAGTAGGAGATTGTGTCAAATGCATTGGCTATGTCAAGATAGGCTGTATGCACTGTCTTTCCCTCATCTAGGTCCTTGGTGACTTTCTCAAAGAAGTCAATCATGTTTAACAGACATGCTCTGTCTTTTATGAATTTGAACTGGGTTGGGTCCAGAGTTTGGAGATTACCTATATCCTTGTTAATAAGGTCTGTAATGATTCTCTCCATGACCTTACAGATGAGGCTAGTGAATCATATGGGACTTAGGATTGGTTGCTGGTCCCCCTTTGTGCAGAGGGATCACTGTTGCTGTCCTCTATTCTGATGGAACATAGCCAGTTCGCAGGCTGTGGTTAAGCAGCTATCCAAGTCAGTCTGCCAAGTCATGTTTTAAGTTACTTAAAAGGCAACCTGGGAAGTTGTCTGGTTCCATTAATGCCATTTTTGGCCTTGGAGAGTACCAAGATGACCTGCTTTCTCAAGATAATAAGCTTATGAATAGTGGCACATATATTTTGGAGGATGACTGGAGGGGACAGGGGGGTGAAGTTTGCCTAAATTTGTCAGCTAGCATGCTCACTATTTCCTCTGGTTGAGTATGGGTGGTGTCATCCACAGCCAGTTCAGCACATAGCTGGGTATTCCCTTTTATATTTTGGATATAGTCAAAGAATGCATTGTGATTATCCTTAGCTGGGGAGGGTAGTGTTGATTCATAATTAACTTGGAGGACTTGACAAGCTCTCTAATTTGTTTGTTTAGGCTACAGAGGAATTTTGTCATCTGCTGAGTCAGTTCTGTCTTGTTCTTGGACATTAGTTTAATTATCTTGTTGCATAGCCTGCTTATACTAGGGGTCCACCAGAGTGGCTTGTTTTTTTGGCAAGATGTTTTTAATTCAGTCAGGTACAGCCAATTCTATGCAACTACTTAAGTGGTTATACAAGACATTAGCATACACATCTGCATAGGAGTCCTTGTTATCTGCATTCAAGGGGGCATTGAAACTTTGTATACCATCACTTTGTAGGAGGTAGTTTGTCTCTGACAAATTCTTAAACATTATTGAGCTTGATGGGATATTTGGTCTTATAATTACATTGAATGAGACTGATTTATGGTCTGCTCTTATCAGTGAAAACATCACGTTGGAGAGCATTAATCAATGCACTTCCATGTTAGTGAGTAAAATGTCGAGGACATTTGAGTCTCTTGTGGGTGTGTTGACTAGCTGTTCAAGAGCATTTGTATTGACAGAGTACAAGAATCTCTGAACCAGCATGTTTGTGGTCATGTATGTTTCCCAGTTGATGGTAGGATAATTACAATAACCCATGAATAAGGTATTGAGCTGTATAGCAAGTGACTCCAGTAGGTCCAGGTATGCGGTATGGCAAGTGACTCCGGTAAGGCTAAGTATGCGGTATGCTTTTCCTGTTTCATGGTGGCCTAGAGCTAGCTATGATGTGGTAGGGTGCTTTGCCTATACTTAATTGTATATGGAGTAGCTCACGAGAGTCATACTGTTTGACCAGTCTTCAGGTGTAATTATCCTTAATGAAGATTGGGTGCACCTCCTCCTTTGGTTCTTTTATGTTCAGTTTGTGGTCTGAATGTATGGAGGGCATTGTAGTCCTGCATGTCTGGGGTGCTTTCCATGTCTATGTACCATTTCTCAGTGACTGCGTAAATATCAGCATCTTCCAAAGTGAGGAGTGCTTCCAGGGATTGTAGTTTCTTGTTTATATTCCTAGAATAAAGCAGCAGTACCTTTAGTTTATCTAGAAAGGATTTTGTTATGTTGGGAGAATATTGTACTGAAAGTGAGGACTGCTTCATTCAGGGAGAGGATTTTTAAATTAGACCAACTGATGGAATGTAGGACTAATATGAAGGTATCTGGGCTGCAACTTGTGAGATTAAAGGTACATTTATACTTGTGTCATTTAACATGATGGGTGATTAATCAATGAGTACATTTGGGAAGATGGACATTAGGGGGTTCTGCACGGGTTCCTGAGGTGGTGTGTTTGTGAGAGTCAGAAACCATTATCCAGTCTAGGATGGAGTTCTTGTCAAGAGGTGATTAGCTGTGTAAGGTTACACAAGTTAATAATGGAATTGGCAAAGTTGGGGGTAATATTTTGCTAGTCAATATTTATGTTTCCTTTTATGATTTTGTTTTTCATTTGGAATGCTATTCAATATACTGTGTTGGATTGCTTGCAGAGTGTTTGTATTTTTTTGGGAGAAATATAGAGACCACTGATGTAAAGTTATCTTACTGTTTAATTTGAGGTATGAAATGAGTGTTTCAGAACTGTGAAATTTGGGAATCCTATTACAGAATGGTTTTAGTTCATTTAAGTTGAAGTATAGGATGGCTATACTCCCAGTTTTTTAGGATTCTGTCTGTTCTTATGATGTCACATCCAAGGAAAAGTATTTCAGAGTTTTTTATGTTGAGATTTAGCCAGGTTTTGATAATCACCAGAATATCTGGAGTGTATTGGGCTATCCATGCATGAAGGTATGTGAATTTTTATTTATACTATGATAAATCTAGCCAAGCTAGAATTTTCATTGTGAGATACCTTAAACATCCTGTAATAGAAGTCCATGGGATATATGCAAATGACCCCTTAAGTACATCAAGTGTTTAAGGGCCGGATTCATGAAACCTCCATGTAAGACTTAATATGTCTTACTTGGAGGCTGCAGTTGAACGGTATGACGTCAGCATGCCATGCATATTCATGAGGGCATGCTGAATCATACCCTAGGCTAACATGTTCCATGTAGGAAAGTAGGGGGCGTGTCTGAATGACGAGTACTGCAAAGGGACATGCCCCCAGAGGAGTCAGAGGCCTGAAAGTAAACACTCACGAGCGAGTCCTTAGAAATGTCAAGGGACACAACACCACACATCCCCACAGACTAACCCCTACTGAAAATGTGTAAAACGTAAAAATAGCAGTTTCATTTTTTTTTTATAATTTCAAAAATGTTTGCCCGCATTTGCGCTCATTTGCGCGGGTATGCCCTTCGCTCAGCCATAGTTAGCAGACATTGAAAAGCATATAAGATCTACATATGCAAATTAAGCCAAGTAGCAATAGCGTAGCGGTAGAGACGTTGGCCAAAGAGGAGGTAGTCACGGTTCGAGCCCCCACAACATCATTCACCATTTTTATTTAAATAAGTATGAATCAATCCCCTGACACACATATATATATATATATATATATATGTGTGTGTATAACTATAATTTAAGTAAAATGTAATGAAATGGGCCATGCATTTGTGAAGAAATCCGACAGAATAATTTATAAAAAAAGGATTATAATTGCCCATAGCTGAGCAACGCTTTAGCAAGCTGAATATGAGTGCCCGTAGGTGAGCAGCACTTTAACAAGCTGCATATGAGTGCCCGGAGGTGAGCAGCGCTTTAACAAGCTTAATATGAGTGCCCGGAGGTGAGCAGCACTTTAACAAGCTTAATATGAGTGACTGTAGCTCAGCAGCATTGTACCCAGCGTAATATGAGTGCTCATAGCTAAATAACACATTGCCCAGCGTAAGCCGTTTGCGCGGAGCTGAGCAGCGCGCCAACCAGGTTACCGGCGGGCAACATTGGTCAAGCTGTATCAAAGCTACCTTTACACAGACACACCTCCTAGCCTGTCTAGACAGTAGTAAAATAAAAAAAGCAATGCCAAGGGTCAAACCCAGGATACTGTGCACCATAGTCAAAGTACTGAACCACTAAGCCATGACAGTTGTACTGAGAAATACAGTATTAGCATGTATATAGGAATGAATGAAAATAGAACCATGGTAAAGCAGGTTTGCTTTAAGCTGATAAATATCCAAAATGGCCAAACACAAATAAGTGCGGGAAAACCGGCATATATAAGCCCCATAGGTGGGAATACACACCATAACTGATTGTGGTACCCATTTGCAGTCAGGATGGCAGGTGCAGGAGAGGGAAATCACTTTAGAGCACAAAGGTGAGGTGTTGAGGAGTCAAAATATATGGTTTGGCTCCTAGTCCATGATCATGAAGCACAACTCATGCAGGACCAGGTTCAATGGGGAGCGTATAAGGCAGAGGCGTGGAACTGGTTGGCACATGATCTCACCAGTGCCACAGGCATTCCGAGGACTGGTGAACAGGTCCGTCACCACCATGCGGACCTGAAGCGACGTAAAGAGGACCAACTGAACCGTTGGATCCAGGAGGCCTGCCAAATGCCCAATGCCCCACTACTGAGCAAGTATCCATGTAATTACGGATGTAAGAAATGCTATCCTAGCCTATAGTATGGAGAGGTATGTTCCAATATTCCTTCATTTATATTACAGCTGCAGGTGTTCGTTCCGCGAATTGGCGAGCCTATGCTGATAGGCTGCTGAGGTTGCGCCACCAGGCAGGTTAGTAATTATTTAGCTGGTATTGTTATAGAATATAAGTGAGACAGATTGTAAAAGAGTTCAGTGTTGCAACCCAGTAATAAAGGTGAAATAAGCCTAGAATAAAGATTCTGCTAGTATTGTAAGATTAGATAAGTGATGCAGCCTGGAAAAGAGTGTATTGCAATCCAGTAATAAAGATTAAACAAGTCTCAAATAGAGTTTCCACCTGCATTGTAATATCAGATAACTGCTTATGCCTGAAAATGAGTGGTAATCAATCAAGAAAGGATAGACAAGTGTCGAATACATCCTTGTAAATTCTGCCATATGAAATAAGTGAGTCAGCTGGAAAGTATTGTTGTAATCCAGTAATAAATGTTAATAACGCCTAGAATTAAGTACCATTCTGAAATGTAAATATAAAATAAGTGAGAGAGTGTGAGAAAGACAGTTTGAAGCTACTAAGAAAGCTGTAATAAGTCTGGAATAAAGGTATACTGCAGTCACTACATAATGAAATGAATGAGACAGCCACAACCAAAGAGTGTAATGTCTTAAATAAAGTACAGAACCTGGACTGTGTCCATCCCACAATTTGGATATGTTGCTGTACCCTTGCATTATGGAGACAGTATGGTTGTATGAAATGCTGAACATCCACAGTTGTCTAGACCCATATAAATCAAATGTAGCAGGATGCTGTACCTGAACACAGCCAGATATGAACATATTTGAATAAAAATGGAATGTATATTAATGTAGCAGTAACATCCCCATCACCAACATTCCTAAGGTTACATACAGGAAACTGTACTAATACATGTAGGGGATATACATTTGCATCTACTAGGAATGTACAGTATATGTATAGGTAGTGTAAGTTGTTAATGTAAGATTTCTCCACCCTACCCTATTTTCACAAATTATGCCATTCCACACCAAACTGGGTATGTGTATTCACAATTAATTCCCATGGACATTTGTCCTGTTGGTTCATACATATCTGCATGTACGTTGATGCATGTGCCCTGTTCACATATCCAAACCTGATGGCCTGTTGCCACCAATCAACCCTGCATGCTGTTGGAATGTGCACTGTTGTTCTAAATATGCATGTGTTATGCTTGCTGCTCAATGTTCAGAATTCATGGGTGTTTGGTTAATGGGAATACTGATGCATGCTGTTACAACTAATTTTGAATGGTGTTGTTTGTTACTAACTCAAAATGCCATAAAATACTGCTAAACATAGGACAACAGGGAAGGCAGGTTCCAGTGGACCCACCTCTCCCACCTCAGCTGGCGAGTGCACCTGGCACCAGTACCCAGGCCAGGACTTCCTCCTCTGGTGGCCCTTTGCTACCTTCAGGTGGAAGTGCTGCAGGGGATGGGGCTCGTCCCCCCCTCTGCAAGCATGGCCGGAGGAGAGCCTCCACTCACCCTCCATAGGGTCCAGTCTGTGGTGTGTAGTGAGATCAGGCGTTCTGTGACTGTTCCCCTATGCCAGCTCAAGGCGAGAGTGGCACAACTCATGGGTGTGCCTGCCCATCCTATCCAGCCCCCAGCACAG
Organism: Protopterus annectens; assembly: GCF_019279795.1. Lineage (NCBI taxonomy): Eukaryota > Metazoa > Chordata > Ceratodontiformes > Protopteridae > Protopterus > Protopterus annectens. Next base: position 821,550,645 of record NC_056749.1, on the reverse strand, counting down.
CCCCGGCCTGGGCTGTGAAGGCGCAGTGGTAACTGCCCACGGGTGGGGATCTCAGTTCCACTGTTGCCATCTGTGAGCTCATGGACTCGCGATATCCAAACATCTGTCCCCGTCAATTGTTTACCCCCCACATGTGTCATACTCCGCCCCTGTATGCGTCTTGTTTGTCTTGTCTGTTAACCTCCCCAACCTACCTCCCCAAATATACCTACTTCCTGTACCTCACATTCCACTGTCACCTGAAAAAAAAAATTAAAAAAGGGCACTCTGTTCCCACAAAAAAAATTACGCCCCATACATAGCTGCCCAATTCGCACACATGTCCGCTGGACATGTAAACTGATAATTCTAATTGGCAGTACAACATATTTTGTTGTCCTCACCCCTCTCTCAGGGGTGGAAGGTTTCAGATTTCACACCAAATTTCAAACATATGCACAGCTGTTGCTGATAAAGAAATGGACAGCTATGGATCTTCCTTACCCCCATCCTGCACATTCTGAGCTGGTTTCCCAACTGTCTTTCCCTCTTTGTGCCCACTTTTTCACCACTTTCCTATTTCCCCATTTTCTTTTCTTTAAAAGAAATTCATGCGGGTGTTAGCGGGAGTAAGCACTTTTAAGCAGTAACAAACAAAGTTAAAACAGAAGGTACCAAAGCAGTAAGTAGCCAGGCCAGTATGGTAGATTAAATATGAACAACAATTTATGATTCTGTATTTTAAAAAATCTTGTAACACTCTTAAATCAATTATAGCTTTAAGATTTAATTATGGTTTGTAGTCACATGTTTGGAGGAGAGTCCTATATTAATGGTTCCCTTCTAGTATGTAATCCATCTTGATAAAGCTTGGTATTCGGGCCAAGCGAAAGCGCTTGATGTTAATTGTTTTTTTGGATGCAATTTTAAGTTCTTTTTGGTCAAAGAAAGACCTGGTACTGTTTTTAAAGTGGGTATGATTAAAAGTCATTTTATGCTACATCCCATGGACTGGTTCCTCTCACTGCGTACTTTTAAGCAGTAGTCAGCGGGTGTGCGCTTGTGTGCTCTTAGCTAAGCGTAGGTAAGCATAGCTAAGCATCGTGCAAACTCGCGCAAACCCACTTACAACTGCTTAAAAGTGCCTTAGTCACTCTGTATGACAAGGTCTGTAGTCTGTTCATCAGCAAAATAAAATACCCGTCAGTCTTAAACCCCAGACCTTGGAAACACTAGTCTGCATGAATTACCACTGAGCCACAGCAGATATACAAGAACTTAGTGCTAAAAGTAATATATCATGAAATGCAAGGAGTGAATGTAAAGGGAAAATAGGAATGCCATTACACAAAGCTTGTTCTGTGTATCTTTACTGGCAATTATTGTGGAATTGCATTACATTAGTGTGAGAAGAGAAACAGCCATGCTAGTAGGTAATAATGTTACAGTAGCACCTTACAAACCCCACACAGTATCAGAGCAGGATAAACACCACCATATTTGAATAGGTAAGAGACCAGACCTCCCAACTGTGACTGATTTACAGGGATGTCCCTGATTTGCAAACAACTGTTACCTGTGCCCCACTGACTCCCTGTGAAATGTACTAACAGTAGGCAGAAAGATGGGGAATCCCACATAATGGTAACTGTCAATAAGTTAAAGTAGACACTACTTGCATGTCAGAAATGGTGTAGTAATACATATGGTCAAACTACCCCACAGTCACAACTGCAGAATATCTGAAATATATCACGGGTGTATCCCACTGATATGTACCTTTCCCTGAGGCTGGTCAAATATATAACTGAGAGTATCTGAGGCCTGCAAGTGTCAGAAACACACAGGCATATCAGCCTGTCTGCTGTTACATACTCTGCGAATAGCTGTAGAATTACTTCCACAAGCATGCCCTTATGTAGGAGTACAACACAGAAATATGAAAGGATGTAGCCATCTAACATACTAATGACAGTATAGCAGTTCACAAGCACTGCATGTGCCTGATATTCATAATTGTTAGTACAATATACTTAGTTGTCCACACCCCTCTCTCAGGGGTGGAAGGTTTCAAATGTCACAGCAAATGTCAAACATATGTACAGCTATTGCAGTTAAAGAAATGTGCAGCTATGGACCTTCCCTACACCCAGCCTGCACATCCCTAGCTGGTGTCCCCACTGACTTCCTGCTTCCTGCTTACAACTGTTTAAAGGTGCCTTATTCACTCTGTATGACAAGGCCCTAGTACTGCTCAGCAGCAAAATAAAATACCCCTGTAAGTGTCAAACCCCAGACCTTGGGCTCACCAGACTGCATGAAGTACCACCAAGCCACAGCAAACATATAAGAACTTAGTGCTGAAAGAAACATATCATGCATTACAAGGAGTGAATGTAAATGGAAAATAGGAAAGCCATAGCAACACATTCCAGTAAAGACAAATATCAGGCATTCAAGGAGTGAATGTAAAGGGAAAATACAAAAGCCATAGCAACACTTTGCAATAACTGATGTTGTATGCCAGTTAATCCTCAAATCCCACAGGTAAGTACATACTCCCATGTAAACAGTGTTAGCATTAGCAGGTGTGAGTTACCATACACACTGAGAAGAGTGAACTGGAAGACGCAACAATCAGGTTTCTGTACAACATGCATTTCAGTGGCTATAACACAGCATTAGATATGAGAGATATACCAACCTTCTGACTCACACAACAGTGTCCACAGCAAACCAGCACGGTCCGCACCTTGCAAAACTGAAAGGCCTACGCCTACCTAACCTATCATTTTATAGCAGTGTCCTGAAATCACAGTGAAAACTGCAATTACCACACAGCAGGCTGCATGCAATTACTAAATGTTGGCCACCAATTGGTGCAGTGGCCATCACATGTACATGTGCAGATACCTACAAAAGCAGCCTGTACTGCCAGTCCACACATGCAATAATATCATTGCAGCAACTGGAGGGAGAGAGAGAGAGAGAGAGAAAGAGAGAGAGAGATATAGATAAAAAAAGAAAAAAAAGCAAGTCAGCCAGCAAGCCCGCCAGCAAGCCAGCAAGCCAGCAGAAAAAAGCTGTCAGAGACAAAGGTAATGTAAACTACATAATCTAATAATCTACATACTGTGAACCCTCCATATGTGTTATCAGTCTGTATCTATATGTTTATGCAGATGTGCATAGGGCAAGGGACATACTGCAACTGTTAGTGAAGGCTGGACATACATATGTAGTTGAAGGTGGCTATGTGCACATATCAATGTAGGCTGTAGTGCGTGGCATTGAAAACAGCATGCAGTGCAGGTATATGTCATGTGGTGGTGAATTTCTGTGGGATTGAGCCAGTGAGGCCTGCTACAGCTATACGGCCTGAGGACAGCATAATGTATTATGCACAACACTGTGCAATATCATTACAGAATGGTATGTCTCACAACTGTTTCAGAAGTGATAATCCCACCATGAAAGGTGGGCAGTCTATGTAACTACATGTGCATGTATATGTACAACAATGGATGTTTAGAAGTGTGTGTGTATATATATATATATATATATATATATATATATATATATATATATATATATATATATATATCTATGTACATAGACAGATAGGTATGTACACATAGATAGGGTTATATAGATAGATAGAATATGTATATACAAATAGATATAATAGATACATACATATATAGATATATATGCAGATACATACATATATACAGATAGATATGAATGTCTATAGATATGTATATATATATATATATATATATATATATATATATATATATATATATATATATATATATATATATATATATATATATATATATATATATATATATATATATATATATATATAGGTGTGTATATATATATATATATATATATATATATATATATATATATATATATATATATATATATATATATATATATATAGATATGTATATATTGATATATATATATATATATATATATATATATATATATATATATATATATATGTAAATGGATATGTATTTATATATATATATATATATATATATATATATATATATATATATAGAGAGAGAGAGAGAGAGAGTGAGAGAGGGGGACAAGGGAGCAGATGTACTGCAATAGGTGCCTGGTGACCAAGGCGTGGACTGAACACCAGGGTTGATACTGCAGTACCATACCCCATTCCATAACATGTTACCCACTAACTACCACATAGGTGGTTGCCTGCCTACCACTGGAGGTGTCAGAAGGGAACATGGGACACAGGTGTACAATAGCCTCCCCTTTGATATCTACAGTGGCACACTAGTCTTGTAATCCCTGTACATGGTACGTGTCATCACAAAAGGTGTGTCAGCTAGGGAAATGTAAGTCAGTGTACCCCTCTACACCTCACAATGTCCTATGCAGTATGTACCTCCCATGAGAACTACAGCAAGTGGAAAGGCCACAGACATACTTAACAAAGACTGCTAATGCCCTTAAACACATTCCCTATGCAGACTGACTCTCAAGACCACAGCTAGAGTGCCTTGCATACTTCCTACACAGAAGTTAGTAGATGTCATACATACCCCTGATGAATGTTATGGAGATAGGTAATATGCCCTGTGAGTCACCTCTATGTAACCGTTTCACAGGAGCTAGTAAAATCACATTACATGTGTCCTAAAGGGCAGGGTAGCATATGGCTAGGCTGCCCTAGGCCCAGGGCCAATAGCATAGTACCTACCTATGACACAATGCACACACACATGTACTTAGTGCAATACCAGCTATGTTATGTTGAATGAGTGTGACACTGATTGTGTGCAAGGTCTGTAAAGGTGTGATAGCTTAGTGTGAGTATGTGTCTGTCATGGTAGTTGGTTTCCTTGGTGTGAGGCCAGAGAAAGATGTGTCAGTTATCGGGATGCAAACATAGTAGATCAGCATATGTTGTGCCGTACTTCCCTGTGTACGACTGTGGTGTCCCATCATAGGCAGAAGCAATACATGTATGCTCAGTAAGTGGCACTGCTGTTGAATCCAGCTCACATTTGAACTGTTGTACTACCTGATGTTGTAGGCCTAAACACTACAGTATGATGTATGTTCACATTCTCTGGTAACACTGTCTGTTGTGTTTCCTGTAGTCTGCACAGATTACATACCTCATGTATAGGTATCTGTAAGTAGGGGCACACAGTACTATAAGGTACACAGTTAATGCTCATCTGTGTTGTCATACATTTGTGTGTTGTATGTATGTGTAATGTGTGTGTAATGATGCCTGTACCATGGCCGCAATCACATGTGTGTTACAGGGTATGTTTGTGTACCTGGCAGCATGTATAATCTGCGACAGCAGTATGCTGGCTATAGTAACAACTGTGCACATATGTCAGGTAGGGGTATGGCATCAAAGACTTGGGTGGATTACCGTTGAAACTGTAAATGTGCATTGCATTCATTGCATGGGATGACAATATTCTTCATCCATTAGCTTGATACATACTCCCAGTGTGAGGTTGTGCACTGTATCCCACACAGTGTGCTGAGTGCTTGTGTATACTAGTTTGTTGTATGGAGTGTGGCAGGCACTGTCAGACAGTTGTGGGCTGAGCACTGATATGTGGTATCAAACATGTGTATCCCCTGATAGACAGATGTTATATATGGCAGTTAAGTGATAGCAGTACATTAGAATATTAAGTGTACCACATGACTTGCTCACATATTTTTCTTTTCCTTCAAGGGTGATGGTGCATCAGCGAAACCCACCTTATACAGCAGCAGAGGATCAGGAGATCCACCAGAGCCTGGTGCAGAATTACTGTGTGCTGTTTTCCAGGACCAGCCAGAACCAGCATGAGAGGGCTGCACTGTGGCAAGATCTTGTCCATCGGGTAAATGACATAGGCTTGCATAACCGGACATATGAGCAGGTACGCCATCACTGCAGTGATTTAATTAGACATGTCCGGCAGCGTGCATCTGATATCCACAGACAACAGCTTGCCAAAGGCAGTGAGGTACCTATCCACCCCCCTCACCAGTGTGGAGGAGCACCTCCTAAGTGTTGTGGCTCCAGGCCAACAACAGCAACATCCACAAACATGTGTCATCATGGAGGCCGGAGCCACCCAACATGTTGAAATGGAGCGTGCAGGTAACATGCCATATCTGTAGTTGACTGTTCTCTGTACTGGTAGTTTATGCATGTGTGAGATGTGTACTGTTTGTGTAGCTGTTAACCTGCCTATTCTTCTGCAAGATTGATATTATGAGCATAATCTGTACACCTGTGAAAGCCACCTGTTGTACTACTGTACTTTATCATACTCACAGTATCAATGGCACCATTGTGGCCACTGGCAATCACTGTTATATTTTTGCAGGTCTCTCTGGAGTGACAGCAAGGCAGCCAATCCATGCTGGTGAGTGTGTAATAACAATACTATTGCTAATGACATGTGCATGTCATATGGAGGTGTAGTCTGTGCACATGTAACACACCTATGCATAATGCATGCTGTTCATGTTTGCTGTAAGACTATGCATATCCCATTATTCTCAATAACTGCCTCACTCACATGCAATACACAGAGCATGACACACATGTGTGGTAACACAGTACTGGACATTGTATAGGCATACCTGATACACATATATACAACACACACATGTTTGGCATACACACTACACCTTAGCCTGCTGCACATGTCCAATTATGACACCTGCTGTATGGCCACCCTTCAGTATCCCACTTATCATCTATGCAGCACACATAATATACCTGAGGCCTGAGGAGTAGAGGCCTATCATGTCTTTGTGCAACAGTCCTGAACAAATAATACATTCATGGTAGGCAATGCTCACTATTAGCCACCTTACAAACCCATGTAACAAGTGGCTGTTTAATTGTGGATGTAGTCATGTTACTGCACATCAGGTACAGCATGCTATCTGCCTGTCTGGCACACATTATTATTGTTGACTGACCACAAGAAGCATGTTGATCATGGCTCATGTTACTACACCACATCCAGTTCCGCCGACCACAAAAGTACACACAGCAGTCATTGCGTAGCACCGACATGTGTTTTGTGTGTGTGTGTGTGTGTGTGTGTGTGTGTGTGTGTGTGTGTGTGTGTGTGTGTGTGTGTGTGTGTGCAAATATATGTACCCACAGCTTGTAACACTTGCACAACATTGTTATGTCCTTGTACACATTGTGTCCCAGGGTGGAGACAATCACTGAACAACTACATACAAGCATCAAGTACACGTATACTGTTATTAACAAGGGCTGTCTACACTTGCACTGCATGTTCCTGTGCAACACATAATCTGCATTCTGACATGTGTGCAGTGATGTTTTTAATTGTGATACTGTCACCCACCCTAAAACAGTATTGTGTATATGTTGGATTGCAGGTGTGTCTGTGTTTGTATCTGCTGTACTGAGGAGTGTGCTTGTGTGCCTGTGTACCTGTGTGCTTGTGTGCCTGTGTGCTTGTGCACCTGTGTGCCTGTGTGCATGTGTGCATGTGCACCTGTGTGTATGTGCGCCTGTGTTCATGTGTGCATGTGCGCCTGTGTGCATGTGTGCCTGTGCGCCTATTTTCATGTGTGCATGTGTGCATGTGTGCATGTGCGCCTGTGTGCTAATATCATGTGCACATTTGTAAACTGTGTTTCCTATCTTCCTCTCACAGGTTCTGATGTTTCTCTGGTGGAGTGCAGCAGGGAACCTGAAGCCACTGCTGGGGATAGTGATTATGATGATACATGTGTAATGGCACAGGGAGGTGTGACAGGGTCTGTCGTTGGTCATCCAATTGACACTACACAGCAGTCAACCTCATCAATGTGCACAGTCATCCTGCCAATACATCCATTGTCACCAATGTCCTTAGCTGAGTGGCAGCATACAGTGGGCATTGACCAGGGTAGTGTGGTATCATTGGCACATGCATCCCCTCACAGCAGCCATGGCCAGATTCCTGACATGGTACCACACAGGCAGATGTCCAGGGGTTCTCATGGGAGCATCCGTGGTCATACTGCCCCTGTCAGACATGCCCACAGAGGTCTTTCAACCTCAGCTATGTTCCGGGCTGTAATGCAGGCACAGGCACGTATGGCACGGTACACCAGAAAGGGTCTGAGGGAGCTTAGAGCACATCGCACCACTATGAATGACACTATGCATGATGTTGCTTCTGCCATCCGTAACATCAGCGAGGTCATTGATAGATGTTGGGGGGACACATTAGATCTCTTCCACAACTACATGTCCAGGAGCCAGGACAGTGCAGGACGGTTGAGGCATCGACGTGGATGTATGCCAGCAACATTATCAGCTGGCAGTCATCGCGGATGACAACAAACCCGCAGCCGCTCCCATAGTGCCAGTACCAGCCCCAGCAATGCTGGGTCTGTGCTGTCATTAGACCGTCCGAGAAGACCACGTGCACGTGGCTCTGGACAGTCTCAGCAGAGACATGTGTCCAGTCAACAACCCACTGCTTTTGATGACAGTAACCAGTCTGGCTTAGTACCTGATACTGTCCATAGCACCCCTGCCAGGCACAGGTACCATGCCCGTGGCCAGAGACAGTGATCTGTATGACCTGGCAGGTACAGTATGTGGCTGTCCGCAAACACCCGTATATGGCAGCCACGTGGTGGAACTGTGTGCATGCATACACACACACATAATGCTAACACCTAGGGCTAACACATACACACACACATTGCAGCAACATTGCCCCATGTTGTACTGTTGTCACTCACTAACACACACACACACACACACACACACACACACACACACACACACACACACACACACACACACACATACATGTCAATCGGATGTGTCAATGGCAGACTCTGGCAGACCAAGTACACACCCTGTGCATATGATGAAACTGTGAAACCTCCTGCCATCTGTAACATTGATGCAGGAACAGGGTAGCATGGTGCTGATGCACAGGGTGACTACATAGCACTGTAGTAATATTCATGTTGTTAACAGCACAGTGTAATGATATTCTTGTGGGTATATTCGAGCATGCATGATGCATTACCTATGTTTGTCATTGCAGTTTTGTATACACCAGTGTTAATTCCCAAAGTGTACATGTGCACATGTGCCACATGGCTGTTGTGTGTACCTGTGCCTGCATGTGTTGGGGTGTGGACAGTACATGTGTGATGCTTGCAGCACTGAGTTGCAGGTGTACATTTGTGAACATGGTTAGCATGGAACATGACATGGTTTGACAGTATGCTGTGGGTGATACAGTCTCCAAATGTCAATGGTCTGCATTATGGTAGTATTCACAGCGTACATAGCCTGACATTCAGTGGTCATTAAATGGTGTCTCCTCAACTGATACACAGATGTAGAAACCAGGTGTCAGTGATATCCCTGCAGTACTACACTATACCAGTAGCCATTCTTACTGAGCTCCACACATCCCAGGGAACAATACTTTTTGGCATATAGCAGTCTCACGTACATGCCAACACACTACGGATATGTCCATCCACGACTGCAAATACATACAGTGGCCTACAATGCATTCTACACATGACACACCTAACCACCACAAGGGCATCATACGGACAGATACCTGTTGTCCAAGCCATGCTGTATTGCTGTAACGCAACTGTGGCATTGGCATCGGCATGTAGTTAACATAGTATTCCAACAGTACCATGTAGGTGGTAGCACCCATCATGTAGAACGGGTAATGGTGTGTACATGTGGACAAGTGTTATCTTGTCTTTCCTGTGATATTCACTTTTCCAAAGGTATTCTGCAGTCCCTCGGTGTATCACCTAAGCAAGAAGGTGTCTGTATGCATATCGGCAACAGTTGCCATACACTTACACTGGGTGTCCATCACTCACAGACTTTGCTGTGTTTTAACATGTCTGACATATACTCCAGACGTGAACCCTCACCCACATTAATCTATCAAAGCTTTTATGGGTGTGTGTCACATAGTTGGCCTAGGACACAGATCACTGCAGTAGCCTGCATTGTCACCAACATACATGTATGCCCTAAGGTCTGGTAAGCTGCGGCACATGCTGGTAAAGGTAACAGATGTATTCATATGGGACAGGCTTCACACATAGGAACTATTAAAGGTCACAGGTACATATCTGTATGTGGAACACACATACCTGATGTGTGCATTGAAATTACTGTTATAATAATATGTCATACAATAATAAAAGCAAAACACACAACACATTGACAAGCTGTGTGACAAATGCACACATGGCATTTGTAGGATTCAAACCCCTACCTAACTATGTTATGACACTTGAGAGAGACACATTAGCGCAGCGCGCTATTCGCATTACTGGATGATTTCCCTTCTCCTGCTGTATTTATAGGGTGCTGACATCATCAGTCTTTCCAAAGAGGAATGTACATCCTTTGCTGTGTTATCCCAGTCTTCAAAAAGGCCATTCCTTTCACAGAGAATTGCATACATACACGCATTAGCGCAATGCACTATTTGCATTACTGGATGATTTCCCTTCTCCTGCTATATTTATAGGGTGCTGACATCATCAGTCTTTCCAAAGAGGAATGTACATCTTTTAGTGTGTTATCCCAGTCTTCAAAAAGGCCATTCCTTTCACAGAGAATTGCATACATACAAACCCCCCTGACCCCCACACACACAGCGTTTGCAGGATTTAAACCCCTACCTAACTATGTTATGATACTTGAGAAAGACGCATTAGCGCAGCGCGCTATTCGCATTACTGGATGATTTTCCTTCTTCTGCTGTATTTATAGGGTGCTGACATCATCATTCTTTCCAAAGAGGAATGTACATCTTTTAGTGTGTTATCCCTGTCTTCAAAAAGGCCATTCCTTTCACAGAGAATTGTATACATACACACCCCCTGACCCCCCCCCCCCCACACACACAGCGTTTGCAGGATTTAAACCCCTACCTATGTTATCATACTTGAGAAAGATGCATTAGCGCAGCACGCTATTCGCATTACTGGATGATTTCTCTTCTTCTGCTGTATTTATAGGGTGCTGACATCATCATTCTTTCCAAAGAGGAATGTACATCTTTTAGTGTGTTATCCCTGTCTTCAAAAAGGCCATTCCTTTCACAGAGAATTGCACACCCCCTGCCCCCCCACACACACACACACAGTGTTTGCAGGATTTAAACACCTACCTAACTATGTTATGATACTTAAGAAAGATGCATTAGCGCAGCGCGCTATTTGCATTACTGGATGATTTCCCTTCTCCTGCTGTATTTATAGAGTGCTGACATCATCAGTCTTTCCAAAGAGGAATGTACATCTTTTAGTGTGTTATCCCTGTCTTCAAAAAGGCCATTCCTTTCACAGAGAATTGCATACATACACACCCCCCTGCCCCCCCCACACACACAGTGTTTGCAGGATTTAAACCCCTACCTAACTATGTTATGATACTTGAGAAAGACGCATTAGCGCAGCGCGCTATTCGCATTACTGGATGATTTCCCTTCTACTGCTGTATTTATAGGGTGCTGACATCATCAGTCTTTCCAAAGAAGAATGTACATTTTTAACTATCCCTCAGTATGGGGGATAGCAACATCTGTGCATTAACAGATGCCTAGTCCAGGGTCACATATACACACTGGCACTGCCAGGTTATGTTCTATAGCATGCTTCATGACCACAGGACTTGTAACACACAACACAAGTAGAGGGTGTATCCATATACATCACAGATACACACACCTCTGGGTTGGTACGACTGCACTAAGCATGACAGGCCATACATATACAACTACCATTGTGCAAAACTGCCTTTTGGTTTGGTGTGTGGTTCAGACCACCCCCCATACCCAGTAACCACACTTGGCTTTCCTGGGAAGAGTGTAGGATATGCAGGTCTTCACACACACCATTATAGTGGTTGACTTCAGGTACACAAATATTGACTGGGGATACTACTCAAGCCCTCAACAACATCACCCTATAGCCACTACAATTTGTGAATCCATGTGCTATGGCACAACCAGTCACCACACCCACAAGGGGGAATACATATTGGACCTGATCATCACCAACATGGGGACTCTATGTTCCACACCAGAGGTAGAACCGTCATTGTTAAGATCAGACCATAAACAACTTTCCCTGGACATCCATATCCCGCCCCCACCCCCAGCCAAGGAAATCACTGTAAAGAATTTCTCAAAAGCAGACTTTGCACTTGTGAAGACTGGGGTGGAATACTTCAAAGGCCCTGTGCTGGAGGATAATACAGCCCAATCTGCAGAATTCTTTACAAACGCATTGTATGAGCACCTGCAGGTATGCATTGATCATGTTATCCCAAATAAAACCATGACTCCTCCAAAACAGGAGTCCTGTCTGGTTGACCCCAGCCATATATAAGCTGTGCAACAGAAGGAGGAAGCTACTACATAACAGAGCAATATCCCACAGACCCACATAGATCATAACCTCTCCTTTGCTAATCACATTGACAGAGTCATTGCAAAGACCTTTATATAGCCCTCCTTATCACATGAGTGTTTGCATGTAGATCATGGGAGGTCATTGTGGCCCTCTACTAGTCACTTATCAGGCCCATGTTTGACTACAATGCCCCTTTTGGGGTGTACCTTACCCAACACCTACGGCAACTACAGTGAACACAACAGTACCTCCCCAAGAGGATCATGGCTACACACAGATGTCCTATGCAGCTCAACTAAAGGATCTCCAGCTCTACTCAGTTGCTTAATGCCTACTCAGAGGTAATCTATGCCTGACGTACACAGCCATTTCAAACCCAGAAGTAATGGACATGCTCCACCTCATAAGATACAAGACCCTTAGAGCTACACACTCCAGGGACTTAAACCTCAGCATAAAAATAAATAGGACATGCTGCAGGGACAGATTCATTACCCAGAGGCTTCCCTCACTCTGGAATTGAATCCCAATTAAAATTAGACATAGCCGCTTGCCAACCCTCTTCCAGCGAAATACAGCCGCATGGATTGGAAATTGCAAATTCACCCCTGGGATCTCCACTGTGTCCCTGCTTGACAGAGGCACAGCATACTAGCCTTAAAGGGTGCCTTCTGTGACCTACTTTACAGAGGCACAGTAGGCTACTCTACTGGGTAGGTGGACGCCAAATACACTCTGCCTAGGCTTATGAATTCCCTAGGGCAGACAGCCTAGTATTGACCTCTGCACCTATGTTTATGTTCGGGATGCACAATATTTGTTGCTGCTACTGTTTGCAGGTCTTTATTGCTGTAGCTTTCCCAGTTTCTATGAACAACGTATGTGTCTGCGTAACATGTTTGATCATGACAGGGTTCCAGTATATTAATATATGTGTCTGTTGTCATTTAACTGTGTGCACAGGGCAGATTGCTGGATTGTGGAAGGTTCCTGGCTTAACACATACAACTGCTAGATATGTGTGACTGACTGCTATACTCAGACATGGCCTAAGTGTGTGAGCATGCCCAGTTCAGGCTTTCCATGGTTTGTTGCCTGACATATGTCTCATTTATCCAAGTGTGTGAGCATGCCCAGTGTGACCTTTCCATATGTTGTGATCTGGAGTCCACTACATTTCTGGTTGTGTGTGAATATGACCAATATTGACATTTATATTGTGTGTGTTGGAAGTCATGTTGTGTTCTTACTGACAGACTCCTTTGTGTCATAACTCAACTTGATGACCAAGTGGGGTACTGTATGGAAGGCTTTTGCGACATCCAGGTAGGCTGTGTGGACCACCTTCCCCTTGTCAATGGCCTTGGTGACTGTTTCAAATGACTCAAACAGGTTTAAGAGGCAGGATCTGCCCTTAACAAAGCCAAACTGGGTAGGATCCAGTGTCTGTAGGTCCCCAATATGTTTATTTCTGAGGTCTATGATGATCCTTTCCATAGCTTTGCACGTAGCTTGATGGGATTCTGATTTTCCGAGGTGCTGCATGTCCATTGATTCCAGGTTGGACATGGCTTTATACATCAACCACAGATTGCATCTGGACAGGCAGTATGCCACTGAGTGGAGCTGCAGTTTCTTTAACCAGGCAGCGAATGGCATATGTTTGAGCCCTTTGATCCTCCTGGTGAGGTACTTTTGTGGTCTTTCCAGCTGCTGCAGGTGTCTGATAAGGTACATCCCACAAGGGGCATTGTACTCAATTATGGGCCTGATGAGGGAAGAGTTAAGAGGCACGATGAACTCCCCTGATGTAGATGTGAATACCTTCATGATTAGGTGGACTATATGAAATGTTTTTCTAAACACTTTGGCCACGTGGTTATTGAATGAGAGATTGTTATCAGCTTGGGTCCCCAGGTCCCTTATCACTTCTTCCATACTTAATGGGTTACCACCTATGTGGTAATTTGTGGGCACTTAGTTTTTGACAAAGGGGAGGACTATACACTGTTTTGCATTTAGCATGAGGACATGGCTCTGGTACCAGTTGTCTGTTTCTATGAGGCCCTTTTGTAGGATGCTTGTGTTAGCTGGAGGGTCGATTATGGCACCCAGTTTACAGTCATCTGCAAACTTGTTCACCAACAGTCCTTCTGTGTTGGCCTGTACCTCTGAGAAATGTATACCAAACAAGGGAGGTCCCAGGACTGAGCCTTGTGGGATGCCATTTGTAGCTGGTTTGGGGTCTGACATGGCTCCACCATTTCTGACCATGTGGGTTCTGTCCTTGAGCCAGTTTGCAACCCATCTAGTGACATAGGGGTTTATATTGAAGCTGGTGATCTTATCTATGATGACCAAGTGGGGTACTGTATGGAAGGCTTTTGCGAGGTCCAGGTAGGCTGTGTGGACCACCTTCCCCTCGTCAATGGTCTTGGTTACTGTTTCAAATGAATCAACCAGGTTTAAGAGGCAGGATCTGCCCTTAACAAAGCCAAATTGGGTAGGATCCAGTGTGTGTAGGTCCCCAATATGTTTATTTCTGAGGTCCATGATGATCCTTTCCATAGCTTTGCAGACCAAGCTAGTCAGGCTTCTGGGGTGATAGTTTGCAGTATCCATTGAGGGACCACCTTTGTGGAGAGGGACAACTGTTGCTGTACACTGCTCTTTGGGTACATATCCTGTGGTAAGGCTAAGATTGAACAGTGGTTTTATGTTTGCGTTCAATTCTTCTTGGGGTTCATGTTGGACACAGCCCAGGACACCGTTTGGTCCCATTGATGCTGTGTGCTTTGCTTTGGAGAGGCTGGCTGTTACCTGAGCATCTGCGATGTCAGGGGGCCAGCACTCTGCTAGGATAGATATTTGCCCTTTTGGTGGGGAGGGGGGGAGAAGTTTGCACTTAACCTGTCAGCTCAGATGTTGGCAATGTCTGTGGGTTTGGTGTATTGTTTGTCATTTTGGACTACGTATGAGCATATCTGGGGATTCCCACACAGGTTCCGACCATAAGTAAAGAATGCCTTGTGATTATCCTTGGTGTCCTGTACAATTTTTATCTCAACGATGGCCTTAGACGATCTTATGTGTGGCCGTAGTTTTTCAAAAATACTGATCAGAGATGCCTTCCCTTTTTGGGATTTTGATCTATCATATAGTAGCTTCCTCCTTGTATTGTATGGTTTGTTTATGGTTGGGGTCCACCGGACAGGATGCCTGGCCTTGGAGGATTGGGTCTTGGTTTTATTTGGGATTGCATGATCCATGCATTCCTGAAGTTGTTCATAGAATGCGTTTATAAAGGGTTATGAGGTCTGGGCCATATTTTCCACAGACACAGGGGCTGTGAAGGATTCCACCTCAGTTTTGGGGAGAGTGACATTTGCTTTAGTGAATAATTTTCACTGTGTTTTTCTGGCCATGGGCTGGGATTGGGATGTGAATATCCAGTGAGATTACTCTCTGGTCTGATCTTACCAGTGAAGGATACACTTCTGGTCTTGGGCATAGAGTCCCCATGTTGGTGATGATCAGGTCCAGTATGTTTTCCCCTGTTGTGGGAGTGGTAGCAAATTGTTCCATAGCATTTTGGTTTATAAATTCTGTGAACCTTTGGGCTAGGGTGTTGGGGCAAGGGTAATGCTCCCAGTCTATGTTTGGGTAGTTGAAGTCACCCAATATAATGGTGTTTGGGGAGACCTTCATATTTTCATGTGTTCTTCAGTCGGCCAAGTATGGTTCCTGGGTTTAGGAGGGTGGTCTGTAGCAGGCTATGAACTGGAAGGCAGTTTTAGCCACTGTTAGTTGCACATGGATATCTCTGATGCTTCATGCTGTGCCACCAACCTGGGTGTGTGGGTATCTTTGAAAAATATTGATACTCACCCTCCTTTTGTAGTCTGTTCCATGTTTTGCAGCTGTAAAGCATGGTATGAGGTGGAACCTGTTAATGCTAGGGTGCTTTTGGGAGCCTTAAACCAGGTTTCTGTTACTGCACAGATATCAACATTCTCCATGCTGAGGAGAGTTTGGAGTGCGTGCATCTTGCAGTTTAGACTTCTGGCATTGAGTAGCATTACTTATAGTTTCTTATCCCTTGTGATACCTATGGAGGTGGGTTTGTGTTTTGAGCCTTACCTAAAAAGGCACTATGGGGGTGACAAGAGCCTTTGAAAATATCACAAAGGCCACAGGTGATAGGTGAAATCCATCCCTAGCAAAGCATCATGTCTTGTCGAGCATGTCATCCCAGGCTGACAGGCATTGTATCCCCTTTCACTGACACCAATACTTAAGCCAATTGTTGTAATTGATCATCTTGTCTTCATATTGTGGCCTCATGTTTGGTGAGGATAGGATGATACTCAAGGTCATCAAGTTTGCATATACTACATGGTGGTAAATGCTGTTTAGCACTACCTTACATTGCTTAACACACGGCAATCATGCCTCAGGTGGTGCTGCAGGGCTGCCTATGTCAGATGCACATACTGCACTCCCTATACATGTTTGGAAACAGGTAGAGTCAAGTTAGGCATCCCTTTTACTATATGTGTGAGTCAGAGAGAGGTATCATTTCCAGGGTTCCTACTGAGCCAGTGTATGTGCTATGCGTTGCCTCTTTGCCAAGGCCAAGGCATACTGGGCATGCCTCCTTCTGCCTACTGGGGCAGGCTCAGGTTGTTCCTCCTCTGAGTTAAGCTCTGCCTGTGATGGCCTTGGCACTGGTGGGGGGCTGTTTGGCCCAGGTCTATGCTGGTCCTGCTGCAGCTGTTTTCACAGAATCATATTATGTAGCATAGCACATACCATGACAATTTAGGTACATGTAGTTGGTGAGTATTGCAAGGCTCCACCAGATGTGTCCAGGCACCGGCACCGGAACCGTGACTTGAGCAACCCAAACACATGCTCGATTACATTTCGTGTTTGTGCGTGTGCCTCATTATGGCTTTCCTGTTCAGGTGGGTGTGCATTTCTGATGGGTGTCATCAGCCACGGCTCCAGTGCATAGCCAGCATCCCCCACTAAGTGATCATGTGGGATGTCCCCATTGGTAAATGTCTGGTACAGCTGCATCAGATGCCAGATATGGGAATCATGGTAGCTTCCAGGGCAGCCAGCACACACATTCATTATTATGCCCTGGGCATCACACATGACCTGGCAGTTGATGGAGGGGAAGCCCTTGCGGTTAATGTAGGCCCTACCCCGCTCACCAGCTGGTGCTTTGATGCATATATGCGTGCAGTCTATTGCACCCACTGCCTCAGGGTATTCTGCTATTTGCTGGAAGAAATGCATATTGCTGGCCAATATCTCACGGGAATTGGGGAAATATACATGATCACCGACATGTGCTGACATGGCATCCAGGAACTGGTCAGTACCCTGGATGCTGATGCCTGTGATATCCCCATCATATCACCAGTTGGTCTCTGAAAGGTACCTGTTGCTAGTATTCTTAGGCCAACACATACCTTGGTTTCCACTGGGATGGGTTCCCCTCTGTTGGTTCTGTGTGTGAGGCATGGCCTGCACAGCTCAACAATTTGCTGCAGGAGGTCTCTGTCCACTCTATAGTGCTCCACTATCTCCAGCTCATGTAACTCCTGGTAGGTGACCCTGGGCCTGTACACTCTTCTCTGTCTCCTCACTGTTGGTTTTCTGGCAGCATTTGCATTGTCACCACCCTCAGCATGTTGCATATGTTGCCTTATAACAGCAATGGCAGCCCCTAGCATTTTTTGTCTGAGTGTAGCTTTTTCAGTTTTCACTTCTAGTAGCTTACTCTAGTGTTGCAGTGTCTCTTCAGAGAAACAAACTGCACTGTTGTTTGCAGAGTTTTAAGTGCTGGGCTGGGCTAGTGTTCTGCCTGTATAATTGCCTGATTCTGATTGTTTGCACCTGCTAGCTCTACTAGTATTCCCTGGTAGCTTCCTACTATTTGTTGTGCTTCCTTTTTCCTTTCTGTTTCCTCGGAGGAGCGACGCGCATACAAGCGGAAACACACTCACAGCAGCTCATACGCGAACACACATGCTTAGACGGACTAAAACTTGCTTATTCGGTTAAAACGTGTGCACACCAGTGCAAACACGCTTACAGGTCTTCCAACAGCCTTATACATGCTTACTCCAGCTTAAACGCGCGCACTCAGGCTTCCACGCATGCACTCTGTCTTACTCAAGTTTACAGCTGCGCACACACTCGCATACCCGCTCAGCAAGAAACTTTGGTGTTATCCACAGTATACACCTTCCATTTCTTGGCTTTCCCTGGCCTGCCTGTTGACACACCTCTTTCCATGATGTCTAACTGACAGCTAGCACATGTCACTCTGCTCCAATGAGCTTCACTACTTTCATACATACCCCCCTTGTGATGTCACCTATCTCCTACTCTGTTCCTCCTCATATCCTACTCCTACACTCCACTGACTGTGCTCATTTGCTATGTAAAAGTGTGATTCACTATCCTAACACTAATTTACATACGATTGCCTACTAATGCTTGGTTACATGTCTTAGACTGGGCTTCTCCCCTTAGAAAACCCTACTCGGTGGCCATGTTGTCTTCAGCCTGCTATTCCCTTACATTGTCATTTAACAATTTTCATAAATTCCATGTTTGTGGCTTTTATTGTCTTATTTTATGATTTTTATAGCACCCATTTGTGCTGCCACGCTTAAACATCGGAAATTGCCGAAAAAAATTCTTTTTATTTTAAATTTGCATCTGGGAAACTTTGCAATGGCCGTATATTTGGCCATTGGCATGCTTCCTCAACCATATGCAACCTTTATTTGGAGCTGACAAGGCTCCATTGTGCTATTTGCAGAACGGTACTCAGTTGTCAACTGAGTACATTTCTGCAGCTCACACATCTCCTACTTGGACAGGTTTGTGCTTCCTGGATCGCAACTTTACCTCATTTGCATGCCTTTCGGCTGCAAGTGAGGTAATTTGCATATCCCAGCCCTGTCCGTGTAGGAGACGTTTTAGGAGCTCTCTTACATGCCCCTACATGCTTTTCCCTGGATTGCTCGTCGGACATGAGAGCTGCATGGAGTCTTACTCTACTCGTAGACTCCGTGCAAGCCATCGTGAATCCGGCCCTAAGTTATATGGCTTCTAAATGTCCATGATTTTTTTTTTTTTTCCTTTTTAAGTCTTTATGGACAGATTCAGGTCAGCAAAGCCACTAGCTGTGGACATGCATGTTTCGGCCTTTTATGACCTCATAAGTTGACTGTTTGGCTATACTCAAGAAACACAGAGTCTTTAAACCCAGCTAATGTTCGTAACATTTTGGTAAAGTTGTTGGTTGGGATATTTTTCATACACATTAATGGTTATGGACATCAGCTGGGTTTAAAGACCCTGTGTTTCTAGAGTATATCCAAACATTCCACTTAGGCTGTGCTGACAAGTTCATACGAAGGCTGAAATGTACATGTCCACAGCTAGTGACATGTGGCTTTTTTGGCCTGAATCTGTCCATAAAGACATAAAACGGTAAAAGTAAAAAGTCATGGACATTCAGAATTCAAACTGTCATTTGCATATATTACATGGTCCTCTATTACAGGAAGTTTAAGGTATCTCACAGTGAAAACTCTAGCCTGGCTAGATATTTCTTATAGTTTTTACTAATTGGTTTGTCTGTGTGACCTTTTTACTTTTTGGTTTAGTCGTTAGTTGGGATATTTTGCAGACATGGTAATGGACATCAGCTGGGTTTAAAGACCCTGTCTTTCTAGAGTATAGCCAAACAGTCCACTTATGCAGTGATGACAATATCATAAAAAAGCCTAAATATGTATGTCTGCAGTTATGGTGTTTGGCTTTCTTAGCCTTAATATCTCCATGAAGACTTAAAAAGTAAAAAGTCATGGGCATTCAGAAGCCATACAGCTGAAGCACTTGATGTCCATAAGGGGCCATTTGCGTATATCCCATGGGCCTTTATTATAGGAAGTTTAAGGTATCTCACAGTGAAAACTCTAGCCTGGCTAGATATTTCTTGTAGTTTTTGCTAATTTATACTATATATTATGATGGTTTAATGAGACTATGTTTAGGTTTTGTTTGCTTTTGGGTGAGGAAAGGGGGTGTTGCAGTATTGGGACGGAAGATGCTTTGTTAGTTGCATTATGGTGATTGATAGGACCTGGACTTGGGTGGATACACAGAGATATTTTACAAGAGACAGGTAAGATTTTTTTTTTAGGTGATTTTTATCTTTGCTTTTAAGTTTAAATGGGTCTGATTGTGTCCAGGAATTTTATATTTGTAATAGAGATTGACAGGACTATTTGAAGAGGTACAGTGCTATTAACATTTGGAAATGGCAGCCTTGGTTAGTGAAATAGCTGTTGGTTGGTAAGTTAATTCTAGGAGTGATTGGTGAATGGTTAACTATACGGTGCCATAGTAGGGTTAGAAATAGAGTTATGTAGAGCATCTTTGCAACAAAGAGAAAAAGGATATAAGAATATTAAGGGCAGTTAGAACTAGAGGTGACATAAGTAAAGGAACAGTGGAAGGAGTTGTATAGGGGTTGTAGGGCAAAGCTATAAGTGGAGTGTGTTTAAGAAGAGTATGTGTAGGTATGTTTTGATGGAGCGTGAAGTGGTGACAGAAAATTGAAGGGTAAAGAAGATTGGCTGTGTAGAATTGTGTGAAATGTTAGTACAGATATTAATGAGATTGTGCGTTTATGAGGTGGGAGGGGAGATTAAAGTGTGTATGGGATGGGAGGTAATTGGCAGAGTGGCTAAGGGAGGAAGGAGAGTTGACTGGTAGAGTATATAGGGGAGGGAAGAGATGAATAATTGTGCTTTAAGCAGAGGGATGGAGGAGACAAGTTGACTGGGTAAGGTGGAGTTCCAGTTCAAACAAAAGAAGTGATGGTTGAGAATGGGGGTTAGGGTGGAGAGGCAAACTGGACATGCTCAAACTCTGAGAACAAAAGGACTGTAACAGACAATCCTTAAGAGGCTGGTAAGGCCATGCTATTATGTAGGGACTACTGCTTTTCTATGTTGCAATATTAGACATTTTAATGGAGAGTTTTGTAGTGCTTTGCAACACTGTTTAAAGCATCAAAAATGGAGCCTTAGTTTTATGTCCCCCCCCTGAAAGATGACACATTCAGGAATGCACCATTCTTTATGCTGGACTGCGGTTTCATCAATCCACCTGCATTGTGTCAGAATAGATCCCTCATCCTTTTGTAGCAAAAGCAGTTGTGCTACCTGTTGTGCCACTGGCAAAAATAAATATCCAGAAGGGTAATTCTTGTCCCTGAATCTACAGAATCTATGGGCCAGAGGTCCAGGAGTACAGTGTTGTTCTATAATGCAGCAGTAGGATAGCAAAGCTGAGGAGATCAAAGTCACCCAGGTGAATAATTGTGTCCCTGAGGCCAGAATGTCTAGGGGTCTGCAAATGTTTACTGAGAGAAGAGAGACAGGAGTATTGTATAGGTGAATACTGCAGCAGTGGGATATGAAAACTGGGAGAGGGGCTCTGCAGATGTTTAAAATCATAGATACCCAGATGGATAATTCTTGTCTCAGTCATCAGAGTCTACGGGCCTGCAAAACATTTACTAATGGATGAGGTCTATGAGTATTGTGAAGTTCAATATTGCAGCAGTAGGATATCAAAAATGGGGGGGGGTCTCCTCGGGTGTTTAAAATCCTTACTGACTGCTTAGAAGTAGTACAGGAGAATGAAGAGAGCGAGAGAGAGAGAGAGAGAGAGAGATGAGTGATATATCCCACTTCTCTCTGTGTGTCTGGGACATTTTTGTCTGTCTGCCACTGTTACCTGACTTTCTCCACCTATGCTACCCACTGCCATCCCATGCTTCCTTTCCAGTCAACCCTTCCCCTTTGAAAATATAAAATGGAGGTTCTGCATAAATAAAATATTACTTCTACCATCATTCATGCATTATGGTTTCCCTTCTGTGTTTACCTCTGGTGTTCCTCTTCTCTTAATTCTCTGTCTACCTCATTTCCTCCACAATAATATGATGAACAGGGTTGCCATTGTGTTGTGCACAGCAACATTGATCTAAACATTGACCACTGTGCTGTTATTCTTGTGAATGTCTGCTACTGATTCCACTTATATGGCACTTTATTGTGCAGAGTGGCATACATTTCCCTAGGAATGTTTGGAACACCTTGGGCCTGAAGTCATGGGACATTTGGCACACCTTAGCCTTGATGTCATAGAAGGCGTGGCATGCCTTAGCTCTGATGTCATTGAATGCTAAGCATACCTTGGCCTTGATGTCATGGAAAGCATGGTGTGATCCTGATGTCATGGGATGCTCGGCATGCAGTGATCCTGATGTCATGAAATGTTTGGCATACCTTGGCCCTGATGCTATGCAATGCTTTGCAAGCCTTGGCTCTAATATCACTGAATGCTAAGCATACCTTGGCCTTGATGTCATGGAATGCTAAGCACACCATGGCCTTCATCTCATGGAATACTTGTCATGATCCTAATGTCATGGAATGCTCAGCGTGCTGTGTCCCTGATGGCATGGGATGCTTGGCATGCTATGGCCCTGATGTCATGGGATGTTTGGTATACCTTGCCCTTGATGTTATAGAATGCTTGGCATAGAAACAGTTATCCACACCTCAATGGACCTCCAGAAAACACACACATTAATGATGCACCATTCAAATATATTTTTGTCCTCAGCTTCATCAGGTGAAGTTGAGGACAAAAAACGTATTTCAATGGTGTATCATGAATGTGTGTGCTTTCTTTGCTGCATTAAAACTGTTTTATGCCTGTGACAGCCTGCTGTTTTCTGGAGATCCATTGAAGTGTGGATAACTGTTTCTGAACTGTAATTGCACCTTTTCTTCTTTATGTGTTTACAGAATGCTTGGCATGCATTGGCTCTGATCTCATTGAATGCTAAGCATACTTGGGCTTGAAGTCATGGGATGCTTGGCATGATCCTGATGCCATGGAATGCTCGGCATGCTATGGCCCTGATGTCATGGAATGTTTGGCATGCATTGGCCTTGATGTCATGCAATTCTTAGGTTCATAGGTTCATAGGTAGGTACTAAGCTATTGGCCCTGGGGCCTATATAAGCCTAGCCAAAAAAGTTCACTGGCTTTCGCCACCCAAGAAAGTTATTTTCCTGTGCCCCTGTCTAGCAGAGCCACAGAAGTGATTTGTCATGCCATGTCTCTGATGCCATGGAATGCTCAGAATACCATGGCACTGATGTCATGAGATTTTTACCTTGGCCCTGATGGTATAGGTTCATAGGTTCATAGGTAAGTACTAGGCTATCTGCCCAAGGGCATTTATAAGCCTAGCCAGAATGTGTTAGCTTTCGCCACCCCCTTAGATTAGTTCCCTGTGCCTCTGTCCAGCAGAGCCATTAGTTCCCTGTGCCACTGTCCAGCAGAGCCAGTGCAGTGATCCCCGGGGTAAATTTTCCATTTCCCATCCACCCGTCAAGGTTTCTCTTGAAGAGAGAATCAAATGCCTTTTTTAAGCACTCGTTGGTTTGTCCAAGGATGTCCTTGAAATTTTTGATTCTTGAACAAGTACCGTTAAATCCAAGAGGTGGTGACTGGGAGGCCAGTTTGGAGTATAAGGAATTGGTTTGGCAACTTAAACTGAACGCATGCAGACCACCAGGGTTGAATGATACAGTTAGTATCAGTAGTGTTTTAAAATTGAGGCGAGCTAGGCTTTGACACCAAGTGTTGTAGGGACCCTAGATGGAAGACATAATATTTAATATGTCTTGTTGTGTATTTTGATAGGGATGAAATAGAACACTATTTATTTATACACTACACCATAAGGTGGTTAAATAGGTTTTAAATAAGCTTAGTACTTAACATAGTTGTTAATCCTTGTTGGCCACTTCTTTAAGGAGTTTAAGTATTATTGTATTCTTTGACACTATCTGTTCATTATCCACTTACATGGTACCTACATACAACCTACAAGGTTTATTCTTAGTTTAGGTACATTTTGGCTATCCCCTTCCAACTACAGTTTTAATATTTGAATATTTTTCACATTTATATATTTATATATTGTACACTTGTAGTGAACATTGATTATATTTATGGTAGTTTAATACGTATTTTAATATGTATCATTATTACTTTGGGGCTGTCCATGATACTGTAATTTATTGAGGTTCCCCATATTCTATATTTTATATTTTATATTTTGTATGTATAAATGATATTAGTAATTAAATATTAAAGTTTTAGGTCAAGAAATGTACTACTAACAGTGTTAGAAGTTTTATGTATACTGTAATAAGGTTTTTATAATGTTATAGCAGGCAGGAGGGAGCAAGCATTGTTTAATAGGTTTAGTAACCTTTACATTTGGATTCAATTGGTTAATTAATACCAATAAGTACTAATTTAACTTGATTGAATGTATTATTTAAGTACGATTTTATTTTGTAGTGAGCATCTTGAAAAAGCCTGACAGCGTTTCAGGTGAAAGTGCTTGATTGAGTTCACGTTCATATTGAAATTTGTACCTAATAAAAGAATTTCGAGGAAGTAGTATTGGATTATTTGGTCTTTACCTGTCTACCTTGCTTTTTTGTGGCTTTTGGGACTTAGTTCGTGTTTTCTCTTGAAGAGTGTTAGTGAGGGGCTCTGCCTGATGTATATTGGAATCCTGTTCCAAAGCATGGGGAGTCTCTGGCACAGGAATCTATCCCTCCAGTATGTCCTATTTATCATTGTGGTGAGGTTTATATCAATAGAGTGTGTGACTCTCTGGGATTTGTTTTTTTTAGGTGGAGTATGTCCATCAATTCTGGGTTGGACATGGCCTTGTATGTCAGGCAGAGATCACCTCTGAGTAAGCGGCATGCAACTGAGTAAAGTGGGAGTTTCTTGAGTCGGGCTGCATAGGGCATCTGTTTGAGGCCAGCATTCCTCTTGGTGAGGTACTTTTGTGGTCTTTCCAGCTGTTGCAGGTGTCTTGTAAGGTACATCCCAAATGGGGAATTGTATTCTATGATGGGTCTAATGAGTGATGAGCAGAGAGGCACAATAACCTGTTTTGTTCTAGATGTGAACCCTTTTGTGATGAGGTGGGTCACATAGAAGGATTTTCTAACTACCTTGGCAATATGATTATCAAAGGAGAGATATAGAATAGTATAGAATGCTTGGTATGCCTTTGTTCTGATTTCATTGAATGCTAAGCATGTCTTGGCCATGATGTGATGGAATGGCTGGCATGAACCTTATGTCATGGAATGCTCGGCATGCAATGGCCCTGATGTCATGGAATGTTTGGTATTCCTTGGCTCTGATGTTATAGAATGCTTTGTAGGACTTGGGTCTAATGTCATTGAATGCTAGGTATTACTTAGCCTTGAAGATATAGAATGCTTGGCATGATCCTGATGTCATGGAATGCTCAGCATGCTCTAGACATGATGTCATGGAATACTCGGCATGCTGTGGCCCTGATGTCATGGCATGTTTGGCATACCTTGGCCCTGATGTCGCAGAATACTTGGCATGCCTTGGCTCTGCTGTCATTGAATGCTAAACATGCCTTGGCCTTGATGTCATGGAATCCTTGTCATGCTATGTCTCTGATGTCATGGAATGCTTGGCATGCCATGGCCCTCATGTCATAGAATGCTTTGGCATGCCATGGAACAAATGTCATGGGATGCTCAGAATACCATAGTCCTGATGTCATGGGATGTTTACCTTGGCCCTGATGTTATAGAATGCTTGGCATGCCTTTGCTCTGATGTCAATGAATGCTAAGCATACCTTGGCCTTGATGTCATGGAATGCTTGGCATGATCCTAATGTCATGAAACGCTTGACATACTGTGGCCTTGATGTCATGGAATGCTCAGTATGCCATGGCCCTGATGTCATAGAATGCCTGGCATGTCATGGCCCTGATGTTATAGGAGCTTTGGCATACCTTGGGCTTGATATTATAGAATGCTTGGTATGCCTTGGCTCTAATGTCATTGAATGCTAAACATTCCTTGGCTTTGATGTCATGGAATTCTTGGCATGATCCTGATGTCATGGAGTGCCTGGCATGCTGTAGCCCTAATGTCATGGTATGCTTGGCATGCATGGCCCTGACATCATGGAATGTTTGCCACACCTTGGCCTTGATGTCATAAAATGCTCGGCGTGCCTTGGCTCTGATGTCATTGAATGCTAAGCATACGTTGGCCTTGATGTCATGGAATGCTTGGCATGATCCTTATGTCATGGAATGCTTGGCATGCCTTGCTCCTAATGTCACTCATGTTGTCTAAGCATACTGTTGTAGCACTGCTCTAATATATGCCACTGTAGTACTGCCTTCATGCTATCACTGTACCTCAGCTTTATTATACGGGTCTTTGTTTGGCATGCATGGACTGTCCTTTAACTGCTGCATCTATTATTAGCTCTCAAGTGTCTCACACAGCAAGATGCACAGGCGTGCTGCACTTGTCATTGAATCACAGTCTGTGTTTTCCTTGTTGTGCATATGCAGCTCTGTACTTGTTTGAGTAAATGTATTTTTTACATGGCATACCAACACATTGCTCTGTCGAAAGTTTCATATGAAGACTAAAAGCATATATGTTTTTAAAATGTCTATGTAATGTTATTAGTTACATTATATAATAATATTCATTGGTAGCACTTAATATTACTTAGTCTTAGATGCACAACTTTCAGCTGTCCAGGTTTTCACAGAATGTGCAGATTTTAATATATACGTTTTTCATTATAAAATTTGCGATTGTCTAACAAATTGTTCAGTACTGAAGTCACTAAATAACGGAAAGTATTTTAAATTTCAGACTTCAGATCCATCAGCAAAAAAGTAGGATAATGCAAAACACGTTATCCCAGAAATGTTCGAAGTTTGTAAGAGCAATCTTTACAAACTGCCTTTGAGCCTTTGTCCCCCAGTATTCTGGCCTCTGAATTAAGAGTTATGTTCAGACTGAGAATAACATGGGACATGGTTCATAATAACCTAATGTTAACTGTTAATGCCCTGCCATGAAGAAAACCAGAATTCAGCTTGCATCTCAGAAAATCTGCACAATGCAAGCAATATCACCTTACATCTGACAGCTGACGCTGCATCGAGATCTGTGACTATAGACGAGGCCAGTTGTAGTGACACAAGAAGAATACACATTCTCATTGTTTTATTTCTGGTAATACTGAGGTAAGCTATATGTTATATGAAGTTAATACCCCTGCACTGGATATGCTAGTGTAAAGTAAGCAGCAGCAATGTATCCGATCTGTAGTGTCCTTTCAGACCCTGATTGTCTATCACTCTCTAAATGAGTAAACGTTACAATACCAGTACCCTGATTACCATCTATGAAATCCATCAACATCCCCTCCCTTTTTCCCACATGGCATTGGCATGTCACTTCAACTGTGACAAACAGCTAGATCAAAGGTGCACACCACAGTGTGGCTAGCCCTTCCATGGCATACCACATACTCACACTGATGGCTAGTTTAGAGTGTCTACCTAGTGCATGTTTTGGAAATTTCAGAGATCATCTGGAGAAAACCCATGCAAACACAGGGGGATACATACTCTACACAGAGAGCATCCCAGCCAAGAATCAAACCAGGGATCCTCTTACTGTGAGGTGACAATGCTATGTGCTGCACCACTGTGCTTCCCCTATGACTTTGCCTATTCTGATGCTTCACACTAACTTTTCAGTACTCTAAACTTATCCTTTATTATATTTAAATATATCGCCATGTATATTTGTTATTCCTTTCTATTACTAGTAGTTAAGTTTATCATGCACACCAGAGCAAAACATAAGGAATGTCTAAATATTATGGATTATAAGTTATCTGCACATCTTCTGAATAAATTGATTTTTAAAAGTTTCCCTTCATTGTGTACATGTTCAACCACTAGTGTTCATGAATACTGGAAATTATGCCCAATGTATATTTTTAACATTGTGCTGCCATTTTGCTTTGGTCATAGTTGATTACTGAACCCAACCAGGCAAAAAATCAAATGTCAGTAATTAAATAAAAGTAAAATGTAATCCCAACACTTGTCCACATAGTGTGCCATTACGAGCCTCACATCTCTGGCACCATTGTGTGTATAGCCACATGCAAATTAGCCACAGAGACACACAAGACACATATTACATACATACACACATACATGCATTCATACATAATGTATCCCAAGCATTAGTGTTTTGGATTTGGCCAATCTTTATAGGTTCATAGGCTCATATATGTTTACTAGGCTAACCCTATCCATGAATTCTAAATCTCTGAGTAGTTCTGGTACCCTTAATAAGTGTAAGCAGGGACTTGGGAGGTGAAACATTTACAACCAGGGGCCTGGGAGATGAACAATTTACAGGCTGCCTCTGTCCATTAGAGACATAAGTGCCAAACCAGGAATGAACTTCCTGTTCTCCATTCAACTAAGTTACAATTGAATTGGCTTAGAGAGAAACTATGCTTCACATGGATAGAGATCCTGTTCCAGAGAAGGGGGTAGTCCCTGGGATATACCTGTCTCTCCAGCAGGTTCTATTTATATCCAAGACAAAGTTTATGTCTTTAGAACAGGTAATTTTGGTGCTGTTTGTCTTGCACATATTCATGAGGTCCATCAGAATGGGGTCTAACAATGCCTTGTACTCCAGGCATAGATCTTCCCTCAACCACCTGTAGGAGACATAATACAGGATATGGCCTTGAGGTGGTCTGCATAGGACATGTTACTTACATCCTGTATTCTTTTACTGAGGAACCTCTGTGGACATTCCAGTTGTTGGATATGCCTGGTTAGGTACATACCAAACGTGACATTGTACTCAATGATAGGTGTGATGAATGCCAAATACAGTGGAACAATGACTTCCTTGGACTTTGATGCCATACCTTTGTTTATAAGTTGCACAACATAGAATGATTTCCTCACTACTGTAGACATGTTATGGTTAAAGGTTAGATTACTTTTTTTTTTGTCTGCAATGACTACTGGGTCAACTCTTAGGTGTGTGTTGTCAACATGGTAGTTACCAGGGATCGATGACGTAATGTGCTGAGATGTTAAGGAACACAGTTAATAATTTCACACATAATAGATTCATAGATTCATAGACTGTTAAGGCAAATGACCTGGGAGGGCTTTTTAAGCCTAGCCAAGTTTTCCCAAAAGAATAATTATGTCCTGTACCCAAATAGGACTTTGAGGGTTAGGCATTTATAAGCTACCTCTGTCCATAAGGGACATGGGTGCCAGGCCCGGTGTATATTTCCTATTCCCCATCCACTTGTCTAGGTTGCACTTAAAATGGGTAATAGCAGTGCAATATAAATGACAAATGTGCTTATTTAATCTAATGTAGGCCTTTCTGGAGCACAGAGCATTAAGAAGAGTAGCCCA
Source organism: Protopterus annectens (assembly GCF_019279795.1). NCBI lineage: Eukaryota > Metazoa > Chordata > Ceratodontiformes > Protopteridae > Protopterus > Protopterus annectens. The sequence continues at coordinate 821,520,710 of NC_056749.1, read as the reverse complement.
ATAGGCTTAACAGACCAAATTCTCAAAAGGAAGTAGTATAGTAATGCCAAAGTGGCCTAATAGCCGTAATGGATGGGATGGTCAGAAGAAAGTAGTGCATTGCAATCACAATGAATACATTTCCAGAAACTGATCATTCATGAAAAATGCAGATGGCTTGATTATGTGAGTATATCTGTGTGTGTGTGTGTGTGTGTGTGTGTGTGTGTGTGTGTGTGTGTGTGTGTGTGTGTGTGTGTGTGTGTGTGTGTGTATGTGTATGTGTGTGATCATGGGTTCATAGATTATGTTAGGTTAATGAGCACCAAAGCCATTACAAGCCTAGGCATGCAACCCAACCCAGTTTTGTCACTGAGTGCTTTGGACACCTATTTGGTGGGGTATGTTAGTAAAGAGGTAGCTAAAGGTTATGTTGAGGGTATATTAGTTGTGGATTAATTTACTTACTGTTGACATCTGTCCTTCAGAGACATGGGGATCAGGCCAGAGGTGAGTTATCCAGTGATCAAGGTTTCTTTTAAATAGGGTTAGGGATGAACTGTGCTTCACATAGATGGGGGGGGGGTGTATTCTTTGAGACACATTTGGGTCTCTTCAGCATGTTCTATTTATGTCACAGACAAAGTTCAGGTCCTTGGATCTAGTGTTTCTGGTGCTGTTTGTTTTACAGATATGCAAGAGATCCATCAGGGCTGGATCTGTGGATGCCTTATATAACAGACATAAATTCCCACTCAGTAACCTGTAGGAGAATGAGTACCAGGACAGGGCCTTAAGTCCATCTGTGTAGGAGAATGAGTACCAGGACAGGGCCTTAAGGCCATTTGTGTAGGAGAATGAGTACCAGGACAGGGCCTTAAGCCCATCTGTGTAGGAAAATGAGTACCAGGACAGGGCCTTAAGGCCATCTGTTTAGGAGAATGAGTACCAGGACAGGGCCTTAAGCCCATCTGTGTAGGAGAATGAGTACCAGGACAGGGCCTTAAGCCAATCTGTGTAGGAGAATGAGTACCAGGACAGGGCCATAAATCCATCTGGGTAGGAGAATGAGTACCAGGACAGGGCCTTAAGGCCATCTGTGTAGGAGAATGAGTACCAGGACAGGGCCTTTAGGCCATCTGTGTAGGAGAATGAATACCAGGACAGAGCCTTAAGGCCATCTGTGTAGGGGAATGAATACCAGGACAGGGCATTAAGTCCATCTGTGTAGGAGAATGAGTACCAGGACAGGGCATTAAGGCCATCTGTGTAAAGCAGGCTATTCATACCCTGGATTCTTCTGCTGAGGAAACTTTGATGGTCCTACTGTTGTAATTACCTGGTTAGGTACATCCCAGAGGAAGCATTGTACTCAATGATGGCTCTGATAAGGGCTGAGTTGAGTGGTGCTAAACTTCGTTGGAGAGGGATGCCATATCCTTGCTTATGAGCTGGATGACAGAAAGATATCTTGGAATGTGTTGGTCAAAGTTGGAATAATGGTTTGCAGAGTTTGATTAATTGGCTAGGCTTAAAATGCCTCACAAGGGCAGTTAGCCCTAGCACTAATCTATGAAGACCAGATTATGATCTAATATGTTCCCATCTCCCAAACTATTGGGTCAGCTTTTAGGGGTGTTTTATTGAAGGAGTAATTAACTTGGGTAGATGATTCCCCAACAAACACCATAATGCATTTCTTCACATTGAGTTTTAATATGAAGCTTTGTCACTAGTCATTTGTTTGTGTTACAGCCTCTTGTAGGATGTTGAGGTTGTAGGGGGAATCTTTCATAACTCCAAATTTACTGTTGTGAATTTGGTGAGACAAAAGCCTTTGACATTAGCCTTGACTTCCAAGAAGTAAATGTCAAACAGGAGCAGGCCCAATACAGAGTCTTGAGGTAGTCTACTGGTGACTGGTCTCTTGGTGGAATTAGTCTCAAGGTCTCCTGGTAGAGGTGGTCTTACCAATCCTGACTTCTTGGGTCCTATTTCTCAGTAAGCCAGTAATCTAGCAAGTTATACATGGATTTATGCCTAGTTCTGAGAGTTTGTCAACAATACCTGTGTGGGGTATTTTATCAAATGCCTTGACCAAGTCAAGATAGGTGCTGTTTTCCCCCTCATACATAGCCTTGGAGGCCTTTTTGAAGGAATCTACCAGATTGAGTAGGCATGACCTTCTCTTAACAATGCCAGACTAGGATGGGTACAGTGTCTGTTAGTTGCCAATGTTTGAAGGAATCTACCAGGTTGAGTAGGCATGACCTTCTCTTAACAATGCCAGACTAGGATGGGTACAGTGTCTGTTAGTTGCCAATGTTTGAAGGAATCTACCAGGTTGAGTAGGCATGACCTTCTCTTAACAATGCCAGACTAGGATGGGTACAGTGTCTGTTAGTTGCCAATGGCCTTGTTGACCATTTCCATGATGATTCATTCCAAGGCTTTGCATATTTGGTATGTCAGACTGATAGGTCTGTATTTGCCAGGGTTGGTTGATGGTCCACCCTTCTGAAGACAGATAACCATTGTGACCCTCCGTCCATCTGGTACATAACTTGTTTTAATGCGGAAGTTGAAGGATGCCTCAAGTGGTCCTGCTAGGTAATTTTTAAGACTATTTAAGGAGTTGCCAGGGATATTGTTGGGGCCAATTAAAGCATCATTTTTGGCCTTAGTGATTGCCACCAGGATCTGCTCCCTGTTAATACATGGGGGGATATGTTTGAAGGGATTTCACAAGAGGGTAGTGGGGCGTGGATGTTAGAGTTAAATTTATCAGCCAGTAGATTTGCTATATCACCCTTGTCAGTGAAGGTTGTGCCATTTACCACCAGTTCTGCACACTGCTGAGGTTTACCTTTAAGGTTCATGACATAGATGAAGAAGGCCTTGAGACTGTCCTTAACCTGGGTGGCTATCCTGACCTCATAATTGGCCTTGTTAGACTTTATTAAACCTTTATTGAAATGCTCTCCCATGTTAATGAGTACTAGGTCCAATATGTTTGACTCTGTGGTTGGAATGTGCACTATCTGGTCCAGTGTGTTTGTGTTGATAAACTGTGTTGATAAAGTCTAGGAAACATTGTACCTGTGAGTTTGTAGCAGTGTATGCTTCCCAGTCTATACAGGCATAGTTAAAGTCTCCCATAAACAGGATATTTAGTCAGATGGTGAGATTCATGGTCATAGAAAGCAACATGTAGCTGGTTAGGTCATGGTAAGGAGCCTTGTCTAAGGAGATCTGGATGAAGATGAACTCCAGAGCATCATCCTTTTTAATGAAAATGTAGCTGCATCTGATGTTAATGTAGATCTAGACACCTCCATGTTTAGCCCCTGTCTATTTAGCTGCTGTTTTCTATATGTGTGGTAGGCACTGTGGCATTCCACTGCCCAAGTACTTTCTGTGCCTTTAAACTAAGTTGTGGTAACAGCACAGATGACTGCATTCTCTAGAGCGAGTTGAGCTTGTATGGTATGGAGTTTCTTCTTTAGGCACCTAGCATTGAACAGTAACAGCTGAAGGTTACTTAGAGTTTTTTTTTTTTTCTTATTGCTATGTTGGTAATTTTGCCATTTTGACATTGACTAAAAAGGGCTTGAAGGGGAATGTATTCTTTGAGACACATTTGGGTCTAAGGGATGTAGATAAAATTTCAGCCAATATCCAGAAGCTCGAGGGCAGGTACAGACCATTCTAATATGGTGTAATAACTATGTCCTCACATGCTGATAGATATTGGATTCCCCCTTGAGTGACACCAGAAACTAAACAAATTACTAAAATCAATAATTTTCTGTTCATACTGTGGCATTACCCTTGGGAGAGATAGAATGCTGTTCAGGGCATGGCACATTCCTGTCTGTGACACATATTCTCAGAGATCCATTTAGTCTCTTGTCATAGAGTCCTGTGAGCTACATCTCAGGTCATTCACACCCACAAGGACTATAATAGAATCATATTGGTACCTGTGGTGCAGTGACCTGAGTGCAGATCCTTGCTCCAGATAGAAAACATACTATTATCTTCTCCTTGTCCAGCCTGATGAGAGGGACACCTGTGTGTTATACAATAGAATCCCCTATGACAAGAGTGACAGATAAAGTGTTTGCTTACCCATGGAATGGACTAGGAAATTGTAAATCTCCTCCCAATCCATTCCTTCAGTGCATGCAATGGTGCCACCTACTGCCTCTCCTCTCTTCTGGCTCTTATCAGTCACCACCTACTACTCAAGCTCAGCACACTGAGGTTGGATTCTAAACCTCATTCCTCTGCTCTCTGTGCATTGCTAGAAGTCCCACATTTTAGACTGCATTGTTTGTTTGCATCCACTGATAAATTGTGTGATTAGCATCACAACATCTTGCCCTGAGTGGCAAACTGAGACAAATGGCTTATGTGCTAAATATCCCCATTACCTGCACTCCTAGATATAAACATGCAAACACATAGACAAACAAATATGCACTCGCTCTCACGCTCGCGTGCAGACACACACACACACACACACGTATGCATGTATGCACAAGACACACATACATAGATATATATAAATATCTATATCTATCTATATATATATATATATATATATATATATATATATATATATATATATATATATATATATATATATATAGATATAGATATATATATTTATACACATATGGGCCTACTTCATAACACTGAAATTTCAATTTCATAACACTGAGACCAGAACATCAAAAATTCAAAACACTGAAAACCCAAAATATTGAAAACTCAGAACATTGAAAGTGTGCTTCATAACATTGAAAATGACAGTGCATATGTACATAATATCACTTCCACCTATAACACCTAACTAACAAACACACTTTCTACTACATTTCTGCAGGGGGGGGGCAAGCCTCCCCCCTGCATTCCCCCATGTAGGGGGGGTCTGACCCCCCCACCCCCATAAATTAAGTATACCAACTCTAAGATCGCACTACAGTGGAAAAAATTTAGTTCCCTAACTTCAATTAACTTTTTTCCGCTGTAGTGCAATCTTGGAGTTGGTATATTTAATTTTACGGGGGTGTAGGGGGCAGAGCCCCCCACATTGGGCATGCAGGGGGACCCCCCCCTGCAGAAAAGTAGTAGAAAGTGTGTTTGTTAGTTAGGTGTTGTTATAGGTGGAGAGGATATTATTTACATATGCACTCTAGTTTTCAATGCTATGAAGCACACTTTCAATGTTCAGAGTTTTCAATGTTTTGGGTTTTCAATGTTTTGGTATTTAGATGTTTTGATCTTAAGGTTATGAAATTCAACATTATGAAATTTCAGTTTTATGAAGTAGACCCATACACACACACACACACACACACACACATATATACATATATATATATATATATATATATATATATATATATATATATATATATATATATATATAGGTGTGTGTGCGTGTGTATAAGTGAACAAGCTCATGCACCCACACGAACATCAGGACATATGCATACATATCTGTTCACTCATTCCTACACGTACAATCTGAATTTAGAATCACTGCGTTGAAGTAGTCACTTTACACAATATGATTGGTCAAAGAGCAGAGACTCATAACACACTAGAGGAGAAGTGGATTTTCACCTACAGGGATTTGGTAAATGGGCAAGAAAAAATATAATGACTCTAGTCTGTTAGTTACTTTACAGTTTCTTCTGATGTTGAGAAATGAAGGTTGTTTTGAGAACAATGTGATCTATGGAACTGAAGGTATTTCTCTGATCCAAAAATGCAGGACCACCTGGCATATCTCTCAACTGTCCAGATTTTCGCAGAAAGTCCAGATTTTTGTCTCATATTTTTTTATCTATTTTTCATAAAATTTGTGGTTTTCTGACAAATTACTAAAGTTTGAAGTCATTAAATAATCACTTGCATTTGAGTTTCACTAATCCCATTACTCCAACTTTCTAAGTTTATAAGAGCAATATTGAAAATATGTCCCTATTTTTTGGCCTTTGCCTCCCAATAGTTTTACACTGTGTCCACATTTCTTGTGCTAAGAGGTTGAGTGGTATGCCTCCTAGACATATTGTGTCTTTGTGTCCAAAGATATTGTTAGTGGCTTATAAAAGACCTGTTATTGTATTAAAGCTTGTTTGAAATCCATACTGTTTAGGTGATAAAATACACCTTCCCTGAAGGAAGTGAATAATCTGCCTTAAAAGGATATAATCCGGACTTTTAGGAAAAGCAGCTGAGTTGGGTTTGTTATATATACACATGCAAACACATAGACAAACAAATATGCACTCGCTCTCACGCTCGCGTGCAGACACACACACACACACACACACACACACACACACACACACACACACACACACACACACACACACACACACGTATGCATGTTTGCACAAGACACCACACATACATAGATATATATATAAAGCAGGGCTCTCTCATTCAATGGATATAATTGTAGCACAGTCAGGAAGGGCAGAAACAGAGATACTGAATATGGAGGTAACAGGTTTACAAATAAAGTTCATAGATTCATAGGTATTTACTAGGCTAACGACCACAATGGCCTTTTTAATCTTAGCCATGCATCCCAAATCTCTGACAAGTTCTGATACCCTTGATAAGTGTAAGCAGAGGCATGGGAGAGGGACCATTTACAGGTTATTTGTGTCCAATATAGACACAGGGGCCAAACCAGGGATGAATTTCCGGTTTCCCATCCAATTTTCTAGGTTGCACTTGAATTTGTTTATGGAGGAACTCTGCTTCACATGAATGGGAAGCCTTTTCTAGAGATGGGGTAGTCTCTAGGATATATACCTGTCTCTCCAGCAGGTCCTATTTATTTCACAGACAACAATTAAGTCTTTAGAATGGGTAATTCTGGTTCTGTTTGTTTTGCGAATATGCAGGAGGTCCATCAGAGTGGCGTCTGAAAATGCCCTGTATGTCAGGCGTAGAGCCTTGAGGTGGTCTGTATAGGACATTTTACTTAAGCCCTATATTCTTTTAATGAGGAACCTCTGTGGATGTTCCAGTTGTTGGATATGCTTTGTTAGGTACATATCAAAGGGGGAATTGTACTCAATGATAGGTTTGATGAATGACAAATACAGTGGAATAATGACTTCCTTGGACTTAGATGCCATGTCTTTGTTTTTAATTTGCTTAACATTGAAGGATTTCCTCACTACTGTAGACACATGATGGTCAAAGGCAAGATTACTATCTATATGTGCCCCTAAGTCCCTGACTGCTGGGTCTACTTTAAGGGTTTGTTGTCAATATGATAGTTACCAGGGGTGGATGACTTCCCGAGGGATATTATTATGCATTTCCTGGCATTTAGTTTTAGTCTATTGCTCTGACACCAGTTGTTTCTCTGTGTCATCCCCTCCTGGAGAACATTTAAGTTAGTGTGGATTCAATGACAGATGCTAATTTGTAATCATTTGCAAATATAGTTAGCCGAAACCACTAACATTGAAACTTGACTTCAGAGAAGTAAATGCCAAAAAGGAGCAGTCCAAAGACTGGTCCCTGAGGGACTCCACTTGTGACTGGCCTCTTTGTAGAGGTGGACTCCCCACTTCTACCTTCCTGGGTCCTGTCTGTGAGCAAGTTGGCTATCTACTGGGTGACATACGTGTTTGTAACTAACCTTTTGAGTTTGTCAACAATACCCGAGTGGGGTATTGTGTCAAATGCCTTGGCTAGGTCAAGGTAGACAAGTGTGAACCATTTTTCCCTCATCCAGTTCTTTGGTGTTCTTCTCAAAGAAGTCCTCCAGGTTGAGTAGGCATGATCTCCCCTTAATGAAACCAAACTGGGTTAGGTCCAGTGTCTGGAGGTTTACTGTATCTCTATTGATCATTTCCATGATAATTATTTCCATGGCTTTACATATACGTCTAGTGAGACTTATGGGTCTGTAGTTTCCAGGGTCTGTAGATGGCCCAACTTTGTGCAAAAGGATGATTGTTGCCTTTCTCCATTCATGAGGCATGAAGCCTGTTTGGAGGCCATAGTTAAATAGCAATTGCAGAGGCCCTGAAAGGTCATGTTTCATGCTATTTAGAAGGCATCCTTGGATATTGTCTGGCCCCATTGATGCCATGTTCTTGGTATTACAGAGAGCATTAAGGACCTGTCCCCTAGTGATAATAGGGGGAGTTATATTTGATGATATTTCCAGATGGAAGGTTGAGGGGGAGAGAGGGGTAAAGTTGGTGCTGAATTTATTGTCCAGGAGGTTTGCTATATCTTCTGGCTCAGTACAGGTGGCTCCATTTACAATGAGCTCTGCACACAATTGTGTATTGCCTTTGAGGTTGCAGACATAGTTAAATAATGTCTTGTGATTTTCCTTAGCCTGGGAGACCAAATTCACCTCAAATTTTGGCTTTGGTAGACTTTGTTTGTCCTCTGAGATGTTTGTTTAGTTTGAAGAGACTTTTTATCCTGCTGGGTGCTGCACCTCCTAATTTTTCCTTGACGTCTTCAGTAATTTGGGAAAGATAGGGACAAAAGTAGATATTTGGGATTTTGATGAGGAGCTCATCTACTACATTCAGTGAAATGGAGGTAAATTCAAAATCAAGGTATGGTAATTCCATACCTGAGAGGTCATCATGGGAAATTACACAAGAGTGTTGAAAGTGATAAGTTGGGAGATCACCTGGGCTACAGAGAAAGTTTTTGAAATGTACTGAAGTGTCTTTAGGCATGAAGAGGTTGTTATCTGAGGTGGGGATGGCTCAGTGAATGGTATCTCAAAAGTAACCAAGTACCATTTAAATTCAGATCAGTAGGACAATGGGTTAGCAACTTGTTTTCTGTAGTAAATTAATTTTGCTTCATTAACAGATATTCTTATTTCTGTTTGATATGTCTAGTAAAGGGAACAATGGTCTGGATTATTAAATACTTTTTCATAAAACCAAAGATGTATCTGTGAGTTCACTTTCATTTTAATCTCAGGTTTGAGACAAGGACAATGGTTATCTCAAATTCTGTGTGCTCTAACTGGACAATGTGCTCCATGGACTGATCAGACAGATAACTAGAATATCTCTAAATTACACCTGCAGTTTGTTAAGGAGTAAAGAAGAGTCCATGTTATATTTTAAGGTGAAAGTAAAATAAAATATTTCTTTGTGTGGTGATAAATGCTTGTATTGGATTGTCAGTGGATGTTGCTTAAGTTTCTTGAATGATCAGTGTAAGATAAAAGAGAAGTGGTCAGAGTAAGGCAGTACATGAATAAAGTAAATCTGTAAGAAGAGCTTATAACCAGCAGGTCTAAAAGAGTGCTTTTCAAAGTATGCAGATTGGGTGTATGCGATCTGATGTTAATTGTATGATGCTCTAAATATCCACTTGCTGTTTAAAATTATTTAGTTAGATGCTAGCCAATATGAATTAAGATTCTTTAGTAGTACACTGTTGTTTTTATAAACTCAAGGAAAAAAAGGTGTTCAAGAATACCGAGGCAGTATAAATGTTGGCATTATTAGTATGGTCACATCTGTGACAAACCATTTGGGGTCTGTGAGGACAAAGGGTGTAGATGGGCCAGTGTCAGTGCATTTATAGGCATTTTAGCTTTAAACATAAAGGCACCACCTTTTCTAAAACTGGGGCAGTCAATGGTGTGTGTATATGGAGTAGGGACTGGAAAGGTTAAAGGGAAGTGTTTTATGTTCCTTTTGCTACGCCATACCTTTACTTACTTATATCTGTTGATATAGCTGTAGCCTTTTATTTCTCCAGCTAGACCTCACTCATGTTTTACACAGCTAAAAGTTCCAATGAAATGACAAAAAAAAGTTATTCAGAGCAAAGGGAAGTCATTGATTAATTAACCGTGGAATGTTTTATGGAAGAATACAGGGAAGAAAATATAGACCAATCAGTGTGCACGTTGTAAGTCAGAGTTATAGTAATGGAAAAAGGTCGCCCGGACTTTTTCCATTACTATAACTCTTTTTTTACAGCAACAGAGAATGCAAGATCTCCATTGCTTCACACTGTCTTGCTATGTTAAAGGAGTTTAACATAGCGAGACAGCTTTAAAAAAAGCAATGGAGATCTTTGTTGCTCTTTTTAAAGCTGTCTTGCTATGTTAAACTCCTTTAACATAGCGAGGCAGTTTGTAAAAAGCAACAGAGATATTGCTTTCTCCGTTGCTTTTGCCCACAGCTCTGATGTACTGCGTAGGCATACGCATGCGCAGTACATCAGAACTGCCGCAGAATACCAGACAGCTGCAGAAGGGCAGCAAGGAGGCATTATACAATGCCATTATTTAAGAAAAGTAATTATTTTTTTCTTAAATAATGTCATTGTATAATAGCAATAACCCACTTCTGGGGGTGGGTAATGCTGGATTTACCCACATTTGGCTTCGCCCTCATGACCAAACCACACCAACTGTGGGTAAATCCAGCATTACCCACACCCAGGCGTGGGTTATTGCTATAGCAGTTCTTTCTAAAAAGGCAAGTTCACAGGCTTTTTGGAAGCAATCACACAGAATAGCTCAGTTCATATACTAAATACATAAAAATATGGATGATTTGCTGTTCTAACAAACTACAACATTAAATATACAATGAATGAAAGTATTGAATAAAACACTTTTTTTTTTTTGGAAATATATTCATACTATAAGTTAGTAACCAAATTTAATAAGCAGATGTAAAGCAAACCAACAGATGTATGTAATTAACTCATAAGTTCATAGGTGCTTAGTGGGCTTTTGATCTATGAGGATCTTAGGAAGCCTTGTCTTACATTCTCATGGTATTTTTTGTCCCTTGTGTTTTGTGTTTGAGTAACCCAGAAATAGACAGAACAAAGATAAGTTGGGGCATTTTCTTGTAACTCATATCCATGAAGGACATGTGTGCTAAACCTAGGCTAGATTTGTGTTTTTTTTTCATCCATTCATTCAAATTATATTTGACTAGAGTAATATAATTACTCTATTGCTTTATGTGGAGTGGAAGAGAGTTACATAGAGGGGGTAGTCTTTGTGGTGTATACCTGTCCATCCAACATCCTATTTATGTTGCAAAAAAAACTGAGATCCCTTGAATGGATGTTCGTGCTAACACTGGGCTTAAAAAAGTGTATACATGAGGCAGAGATTGCCTCTTAGTGGCATATATGATACCAAGAAAAGGGACAAGGTTTTGAGACAATCTGCATAGTTGTTATGATTTAGGCACTTATTTTTTTAATGACAAAGTGGAGTGATGTTTCCAGTTGTGATAAGTGTTTAGAGAGGTACATACAAAAAGGGCATTACACTCAGTGACTGGCCTAAAAAGAGCTGAGCACAACGGAATGATAACATCCTTTGTCCTGGACACCATACCTTATATATCTATATATATATATATATATGTGTGTGTGTGTGTGTATATATATATGTGTGTGTATATATATATATATATATGTGTGTATATATATATATAGATAGATAGATAGATATGTGAGTCTACTTCATATGATTGAACGTTTACATGTTCGAACTTCATATGGCCAAGATCATAAGATTAAGCATTCAAAGTTCGAACATGGTAAAAAAAAATAATAATAAAAAAAAAGAAATAGACATTTCTAGCAATGGGGGAAGCCCCCTGCACCCCCCACCTGCTATTTAAATATACCAACTTTGAGATCGCACTACATTGTGGAAAAGGGAAATCTTCCCATTCCGTGCTGTATGGATATCTCCAGTCAGACCGTTCAACCTTTTAATAGTTCTATCACATGGTCTTGGTCATATGAAATTCAAGCTTTTAAAAGTTCAATCATCTGAAGGGGACCCGTATATATATATATATATATATATATAGAAGCCTGGGGAGTAAAGCTCCAGTAATTAGAAAAACATTTATAATTATACAATTAAACAGTAGAGTTGATTGAAACAATTTATACATATATAAATACAAGATTGAGTTGATACTGTAAGACAGTGGAGCATTAAGATAGCATAGATGTTTAAGCAGTTGTATTATTATCAGCTACTAGCACAGTGTCAGTGAGCAGTACATAAAAAACAGAGCAACTTGAAGGTAAAATATTTAAAGTTTAAGGATATAAAATTGAACATATAGAATGAAAAGTAAAAGTATCTAAATTATGCTGGCTGGGAAAAAAATGGTTATCATAATCGGTGTAGTATTAGGGTATATAAATAGGTTCATAGGTGTGTACTAGGCTAATGGCCCTGGAGCCTTTACAAGCCTAGCCCATAGAAGTGCCCTGGCATCGTGCCACCCGACATTAGTTCCCAGTGCCTCTATCAAGTAGAGCAACTGCAGTGATTCCCCCGGGTGAACTTTCTATTTCCCATCCACTCATCAAGATTTCTCTTGAACAGGGCCAGTGAGGTGCTCTGCTTGACATGTACGGGAAGTCGATCCCAGAGCATGGGCAGTCTCTGGGTTATGAACCTGCCCCTCTAGCATGTTCTGTTGATTGTGGTAATGAGGTTGAGGTCTCTGGAGCATGTGGTGCTAAGGGATTGGGATTTCTTTAGGTGTAGCATTTCTAACAGAGCTGGGGCAGACATGGCCTTGTAAGTCAAGCCATGATAGCCTCTAAGTAGGAGATATGAGATAGAGAATAGTTGGAGTTATTTGAGTCTGTCCATGTAGGATATGTAATGGAAACTCAAACCACAAACAACTTCCACTAGTAAAAAAGCGAAAATGGAACACGATAAGAGCAAAGCTTTTAAATCCAAACGTATATTTATTGCACCAAATCCAAAGTAAGCACTTTCGGCAGAATAAAATATCCCGCCTTCATCAGACAAACAGCAAGAAGAAACACACAATCACTTTATATAAGAATGCCATTTAAAATTAACCAATGATGTTAAAAAGCATTTCCTGCTGAATCAAATCCCTTGGAAACCTTAAAGGTATTACCTGAAATAGTACTAGGATTGTTATATTCATAAAATGAGTAGACAAAAATGCATCACTCAAGTTAGATACTGTACGTTATAACCAAATAAAGAATATAAAATGAATGAAGGATTCCTAATTAATGGTAGCAGAATGATATTCACAAATTTACTAAGGAACACCTTCATACTGAAAAACAAATAAAAAATATTTTTAAACCAAACCATTTCGCTAATATTTATGCTGTCATTAGCGTTAAATACATAATAGCGAGGCCATAAATGCTTTAATATAACTTCTCGCTATACATAAATACAACTCCTATACAAACCTGGAAGAATGCTATCAGAACATTACGCTTAATATGTTATACTATTAATAGCGTTAGATAATTATTGGCAAACGCTTAGATGTTTAAAATCACATGACATTACACATAAATGCAGCAAGCTATGTAAACCTAAAAGAATGCTTCCAAACTAGTCAAATCCTTGTAACTATTGTATATAATCCTACATGTATATATACAAAAAACTTAGGGAGTTCTCGTCCATTATTAATTTGACACCGGTGAACATATTCCTAACCTATCTCATCTATATAAATATATTTAACAGAATAAATACATAAAAGTATGTACCTATACAATCATGGATACACTGTCCTCCGGTAAGGATTACCTATTAAGGAAAGCCATTTCAAAACACATTTAATAGATATGGCATCATTCAAACCTGGAAAGGTATGTGCTCTTGTACGAATCTGCCAACATAATTCATCTATCTCGAGCTGAATTTGCCATGGACCACCCCTTATATCTGGTTCCCTCCTATATAAGATAGTGAAACTGAAATTGTGCCCTTCGCATTCCATTGTATGTCTAGCCAAAGCATTATTAAGATCTTTCTTATTAATAGCATACTGATGTTCATATATTCTAGCTTTTAATTTACGTTCGGTTTTACCGATATAAAATGCTTTGCAAGAATTACACAATGCTGCATATGTGACAGCTTTGGTTTCACAGTTGTAATGATTGTTCACTTTATATTCCTTATTATTAATAGAGAAATGAGTGCCTACCTATATTTACTTACATTGTGCACAGAAACCACATTTAAACATGCCATATGGTCTATTAATGTTCACCCTTTTCTTAGTCTTTTCTAATAAACATTTTAGATTTTCACCCCTCCTATATGTGATCTTAGGGTAATCACCTAAAAGACTTATTAAGTTTCGGTCATTTTTTATAATATCCCAATTTTTATTGATGACCTCTTTAATTTTTTGGGAATCGAGTGAAAAGGTATATAAAAAGCTAGTGTAAAACTTGCTGGTTTCAGCCGCAGCTGTTCTGTCTTCAACACTAGCTACAACACCCTCATCATCAGTTATAACAAAAACTGCATTATTCTGACCACCTAGTAAAGGGATAAAATGACCTTCTTCATGTTTACGTGATACCTCTCCTATAATACTTGAAATCATAGTAGTTGGATATCCTCTGGCTAAAAACATATTTCCAAGTCTGATACATTCAGCCTCATAATAATGAAGGTCAGTCACCATTCGTGCCGCCCGTACTATCTGACCCTTAATCACCGCTTTTTTTCTGGTGATAGGGGTGATTACTGGAAAATTGCAACATAGAGTTAGAATATGTCGGTTTCCTATAAATTAGACTTTTAAATTTGTTGTTTATTCAATCATTGACCAAGAGGACATCCAAATAATTGATTTCGTTATCACCTATATTATAAGTGAATTGTAGAAAGTCAGTAATACTAGAAATCCTATCAATAAATGAGGGAATTATATCCTTATTACCATGCCAAATGCAAAATATGTCATCCTGGTACCTAGTGTACCAGGTGACATACTTTTGGAACCACTCATCTTTAAAAAGAAATTCAGTCTCCCAATAAGCCATTACAGCATTTGCGAATGTGCCTCCGCAAGGGGAACCCATAGCTATCCCAGATGTTTGCAAATAGAATTGATCCTCAAACATAAAAAAAAAATATTAGTTAACACTAATTCTAATAATGTCTCAATGAGATAGATGATGTCATCCTTGATCTTTTTAGAGAGCATGCACTCCCTCACCCAATTGAGACCTTTTGTTTGAGGTATAACTGTATATAAGTCTTTGACATCAATAGTCAAAAAAATCACATCTGGTGAATACCTCAGTTTGCTTATATTCTCTAGGAAAGTCCAGGAATCTTTGCATATTTGTGTTTCACTATCAATAAGAGGTTTTATAATAAAATCGATATATTTAGCGCAAGCGTAGGTAATGGACCCTCTACCATCTATAATAGGTCTAAATGGAGGTGCATGTAGTCTCTTATGTAATTTAGGAGACCCAAAAAATGCTGGAATTCTAGGTGCAGCCATAATTAAGTATTTATGGACATCTGTGTCTATAAATCCTTCTATAAATAGATCATTCAAGATGTTATTAATCTTTCTATATGCCCCATGTATTTCGTTCATAGAAACAGACTTATAGGCTTGACTATTAAGATGCTCTAATATATACTCAACATATGTACAATGATCCATAAATACTAGGCCGCCGCCTTTATCAGGCTGTTATACTATTAATAGCGTTAGATAATTATTGGCAAACGCTTAGATGTTTAAAATCACATGACATTACACATATTTAGTGTAATGTTCTGAAAGCATTCTTCTAGGTTTGTATAGGAGTTGTATTTACGTATAGTGAGAAGTTATATTAAAGCATTTATGGCCTCGCTATTATGTATTTAACGCTAATGACAGCATAAATATTAGCGTATTGGTTTGGTTTAAAAAGATTTTTTATTTGTTTTTCAGTATGAAGGTGTTCCTTAGTAAATTTGTGAATATCATTCTGCTACCATTAATTAGGAATCCTTCATTCATTTTTTATTCTTTATTTGGTTATAACGTACAGTATCTAACTTGAGTGATGCATTTTTGTCTACTCATTTTATGAATATAACAATCCTAGTACTATTTCAGGTAATACCTTTAAGGTTTCCAAGGGATTTGATTCAGCAGGAAATGCTTTTTAACATCATTGGTTAATTTTAAATGGCATTCTTATATAAAGTGATTGTGTGTTTCTTCTTGCTGTTTGTCTGATGAAGGCGGGATATTTTATTCTGCCGAAAGCGCTTACTTTGGATTTGGTGCAATAAATATACGTTTGGATTTAAAAGCTTTGCACTTATCGTGTTCCATTTCCGCCTTTTTACTAGTGGAAGTTTTTTGTGGTTTGAGTTTCCGTTGTTGTTTGTGGTATGGCGAATGGAACCGGAGAAGCTTCCCCAATCCTTTTTTCACAGCAAGATGACGGCAATGGAGAGAAAGATAACTCTCCTGGAAACTTAACTGCGTTGGTACAAGTCCAACTTGGCAGGGTGGACGCACTTACGCAGAAGGTTGAAGCATTGCCTGGATTGCACTTCCCTGTTCGAATTTCTTCACCTGATAGTCAGCGTACTTATGCAGGAGTAACATGTAATTCTTTACCTAATGGGCAGCCTTTTTTACAGAACAGTAATGTGGACATTTTAGCAGCGGGTCAGCCTATTCAAGTTGCTGCTCCTTCCGAACAAGCTGGTCCAGCTCCTGCACTTACAGTTCACTCACAAAGAGGTAATACCCATTCTGGTTCTTCAATTCATGCTTGTGATAATAATGTCATTACTAACGATGGCATACCAGTAATGGGTAATTTTTTAGACAATATTAATTTTTTTCGCCAGAACTGTAATTCTAATATGATTTTAATTAATCAAAATGAAAATGACAGTCGGTCTTTGACCAATAAAATAGATTTATTCGACACCAAGCTGTATAAATGTAAAAAGCTCCAGTTAGAGGTGTCGTACTTAGAAGAATGCATTAAGAACAAAATAATTCCCAAAGGCTTACGCCAGTGTCGCTTTCCCGCTGGCTTGACCGATGATTCTCCTTTTTACCAAGAACTCATAGAATTGTTTGATAGACAACGGAAAGAGTTTCTACAGGTGTTGATTATATTTTATTCTAAAGACATTGTAAGTTTAAAAACAGAATTAGAAATATTGGAGGATGAAATCAAGGCAGATGCAGAATTTCTACGTACAAATATGAGTACTGTAGAATTTATTCTAGCATTGATGCCACAATGAGTAAACTTTCATTCACAAAGAAAAAGAAGTTAACTCGTGATTTAAAAGATTATGCCAATAAATGTGCTTACCCCCATCTTCCTTCAGAGGTTCAAACAGTACAAGGAGAGAGCATGAATGATAGTACGATAAATCTACAGCTTAACCAACTAGGTCCTAATAATGTATCCAACGGAACCAGCGAGCAACGACAGGGTCTGAGGAGAAGTCCAAGATTTAATAATAATAACTTGATTAATCATGGCAATGGGTCAGCAGGTGGTTAAAATCATAACAATAACTGTAACCAACAGGAGAATGATAATAATAATATGACTCATGGTTTTGTACCACAAAATAATCAAAATCAACAGGATTTTCATCCGGTGAACAACCCCAGAGTCAACAATCGTTATCAACCTCGACAGCAGACCAACTCGCGGAACAGGAGGAAGGCACAGAGGAGATGAACATGGTTTGCAATTTTGGTATAGAACCGAGATTACATAAGAGTACAAGGGGTGATTTTACTTTTTATAATTACACCTCCTTAGATATCCATCAAGATATGATTGATTTTTTGGCAAAAGATCTATCCTTTGTCCCGGGACGGCATATGGACATTGTTAAAACCATCATAGATTTGAAAGTCTTTGTACGTAAACTAAATTTGAATTGGTTAATGGGCAATGCCACTGGCACAATTAAAGTTCTAAAGGTGTCTAGCTCATATAACCCACCACTCCATCCTATACTTAGTCTTTTTGAAAAGATATGTACTATGGACTTATGGGCAATTAAAAACCAAGTGTCCTATCACAATCACAGTCACGGTCAAATAGACAATATCACTACATTAGAATGGGACTTCATTCAGTTATTAAAAAATTGTGGTATTAGAGTAATGAAGCCTGATAAAGGCGGCAGCCTAGTATTTATGGATCATTGTACATATGTTGAGTATATATTAGAGCATCTTAATAGTCAAGCCTATAAGTCTGTTTCTTTGAATGAAATACATGGGGCATATAGAAAGATTAATAACATCTTGAATGATCTATTTATAGAAGGATTTATCGACACAGTTGTCCATAAATACTTAATTATGGCTGCACCTAGAATTCAAGCATTTTTTGGGTCTCCTAAATTACATAAGAGACTACATGCACCTCCGTTTAGACCTATTATAGATGGTAGAGGGTCCATTACCTACGCTTGCGCTAAATATATCGATTTTATTATAAAACCTCTTATTGATAGTGAAACACAAATATGCAAAGATTCCTGGACTTTCCTAGAAAATATAAGCAAACTGAGGTATTCACCAGATGTGATTTTTTTGACTATTGATGTCAAAGACTTATATACAGTTATACCTCAAACAAAAGGTCTCAATTGGGTGAGGGAGTTCATGCTCTCTAAAAAGATCAAGGATGACATCATCTATCTCATTGAGACATTATTAGAATTAGTGTTTAATAATAATTTTTTTATGTTTGAGGATCAATTCTATTTGCAAACATCTGGGATAGCTATGGGCTCCCCTTGCGGAGGCACATTCGCAAATGCTGTAATGGCTTATTGGGAGACTGAATTTCTTTTTAAAGATGAGTGGTTCCAAAAGTATGTCATCTGGTACACTAGGTACCAGGATGACATATTTTGCATTTGGCATGGTAATAAGGATCTAATTCTCTCATTTATTGATAGGATTTCTAGTATTACTGACTTTCTACAATTCACTTATAATATAGGTGATAACGAAATCAATTATTTGGATGTCCTCTTGGTCAATGATAGAATAAACAACACATTTAAAAGTCTAATTTATAGGAAACTGACATATTGTAACTCTATGTTGCATTTTTCCAGTAATCACCCCTATCACCAGAAAAAAGCGGTGATTAAGGGTCAGATAATACGGGCGGCACGGATGGTGACTGACCTTCATGATTATGAGGCTGAATGTATCAGACTTGGCAATATGTTTTCAGCCAGAGGATATCCAACTACTATGATTTCAAGTATTATAGGAGAGGTATCACGTAAACGTGAAGAAGGTCATTTTATCCCTTTACTAGGTGGTCAGAATAATGCAGTTTTTGTTATAACTGATGATGAGGGTGTTGTAGCTAGTGTTGAAGACAGAACAGCTGCAGCTGAAACCAGCAAGTTTTACACTAGCTTTTTATATACCTTTTCACTCGATTCCCAAAAAATTAAAGAGGTCATCAATAAAAATTGGGATATTATAAAAAATGACTGTAATTTAATAAGTCTTTTAGGTGATTACCCTAAGATCACATATAGGAGGGGTGAAAATCTAAAATGTTTATTAGAAAAGACTAAGGAAAGGGTGAACATTAATAGACCATATGGCATGTTTAAATGCGGTTTCTGTGCACAATGTAAGTACATAAAGGTAGGCACTCATTTCTCTATTAATAATAAGGAATATAAAGTGAACAATCATTACAACTGTGAAACCAAAGCTGTCACATATGCAGCATTGTGTAATTCTTGCAAAGCATTTTATATCGGTAAAACCGAACGTAAATTAAAAGCTAGAATATATGAACATCAGTATGCTATTAATAAGAAAGATCTTAATAATGCTTTGGCTAGACATACAATGGAATGTGAAGGGCACAATTTCAGTTTCACTATCTTATATAGGAGGGAACCAGATATAAGGGGTGGTCCATGGCAAATTCAGCTCGAGATAGATGAATTATGTTGGCAGATTCGTACAAGAGCACATACCTTTCCAGGTTTGAATGATGCCATATCTATTAAATGTGTTTTAAAATGGCTTTCCCTTAATAGGTAATCCTTACCGGAGGACAGTGTATCCATGATTGTATAGGTACATACTTTTATGTATTTATTCTGTTAAATATATTTATATAGATGAGATAGGTTAGAAATATGTTCACCGGTGTCAAATTAATAATGGGCGAGAACGCCCTAAGTTTTTTGTATATATACATGTAGGATTATATACAATAATTACAAGGATTTGACTAGTTTGGAAGCATTCTTTTAGGTTTACATAGCTTGCTGCATTTATGTGTAATGTCATGTAATTTTAAACATCTAAGCATTTGCCAATAATTATCTAACACTATTAATAGTATAACATATTTAGCATAATGTTCTGATAGCATTCTTCTAGGTTTGTATAGGTGTTGTATTTACGTATAGCGAGAAGTTATATTAAAGCATTTATGGCCTCGCTATTATGTATTTAACGCTAATGACAGCATAAATATTAGCGTAATGGTTTGGTTTAAAAAGATTTTTTATTTGTTTTTCATTATGAAGATGTTCCTTAGTAAATTTGTGAATATCATTCTGCTACCATTAATTAGGAATCCTTCATTCATTTTTTATTCTTTATTTGGTTATAACGTACAGTATCTAACTTGAGTGATGCATTTTTGTCTACTCATTTTATGAATATAACAATCCTAGTACTATTTCAGGTAATACCTTTAAGGTTTCCAAGGGATTTGATTCAACAGGAAATGCTTTTTAACATCATTGGTTAATTTTAAATGGCATTCTTATATAAAGTGATTGTGTGTTTCTTCTTGCTGTTTGTCTGATGAAGGCGGGATATTTTATTCTGCCGAAAGTGCTTACTTTGGATTTGGTGCAATAAATATACGTTTGGATTTAAAAGCTTTGCTCTTATCGTGTTCCATTTTTGCTTTTTTACATGTAGGATATGTGTTTAAGGCCTAGGATCCTATTCATGAGATACTTTTGTGGCCTTTCCAGCTGTTGCATGTGTCTAGTGAGTTACATGCCAAATGGGGTATTATACTTGATAACTGGCTTTGAGGGCAGAGTAGAGAGAGATGATGACCTCTTTATTCCTGGATGCAAAACCCTTGGTAATGAGATGTGCCACAAAGAAAGACTTTCTGACCACAGTGGCAATGTGGTGGTTGAAGGAAAGGTTGCTGCCAACCTATGTCCCCAGATCTCTTTTAACGCCTTCAGTGTTCAGTGGGCTCTCATCGTTGTGGTAATTAGTGGGATCTGAGATTTTCCCAAAGGGGATGACAACACATTTTTTTGGCATTAAGCTTAAGGCCATGTTTGTGACACCAGTCATTGGTCTCAGTGAGGCCTTTCTGTAGAATGTGTACATCACTTGAGGAGTTAATAATGGCTCCCAGCTTGCAGTCATCTGCAAACTTGGTCAGCCAGAGTCCCTCTGTGTTGGCCTGGACTTCTGTGAAGTAGATGCCAGACAGGAAAGGACCCAGGACTGATCTCTGTGGGACTCCACTTGTGACTGGTCAACAGTCTGTCTAGGAGTGCTCTACTTTCACACTGTGGGTTCTATCTGAGAGGCAATTTGCAATCCACCTAGTGATATAGGGATTGATGCCTAGTTTGGAGAGTTTATCAGTAATTCCTGAATGGGGAATGGTATCAAAGACCTTGGCCCGATCAAGGAAGGCTGTATGAACTGCCTTGCCCTGATCCACAACTCTGGTGACTGACTCAAAGAAGTAAACCAGGTTGACCAGGCATGATCTACCTTTCACAAAACCAAATTGCCTGGGACCTAGAGTTTGGACATTCCCTATATCCTTGCTAATTAGGTCCATGACGATGTGCTCCATAGCCTTACATATCAGACTCATCAAGCTAATGGGGCTATAATTCCCAGGTTCTGTAGTCACTCCCCCTTTATGGAGAGGGATGACTGTAGCAGTACGCCATTCGATAGGGATAAAGCCTGAGGTGAGGCTGTGATTAAACAGGGCACACAGATATGGTGCCGTTTCACTTTGTAGTTCATATAGGACACATCCAGTCATATTGTTGGTCCCATGGAAGCTGTATTCTTGGCCTTGGACAATGCAGCTTTAACCTGTGCTGCAGTAATGCTGGGTGCCTGGCGTTTGTCTGGTATTGCGATCGGTCCTTTGGGGGGATGTAAAGTTGGCACTGAATCTGTTGGCCAGTATGTTTGCAATATCTGTTGGCTCAGTATAGGATGTACCATTGTACAATAACTCAGAGCAAACCTGGGTATTGCCGTGGAGATTCTTGATATAACTATAGAAGGCTTTGTGGTTGTTTTTAGTGTCTGCTGCAATTCTGCCTTATTAGCTGGCTTTAGAGGTTTTGATGAGGGATCTCAACTTTTTGTTTGGACTAAGGGAGTTTTTCCAGTCTTGGGAATTCACCTTTTTTTTGCAACAGTTTCTTCCTTCTGTTGTAAAGTTTATTAATGGTAGGGGACTGCCAGATTGGCTTCCTTTTTTTGGAGGAGAGCATCTTGGTTATGTTGGGTATGGCGAGTTCCATGCATTTATTTATGTGTTCATACAGTACATCAGTGTATGATTCAGCAGTCATGCATCTTTTTTCCATTGACATGGGTGCTGTGATGTTAGCCACCTCTGTTTTTAGGAGCCCAAAGTCAGCTTTGGAGAAGTTTTTCATGGTGGTTACCTTTGCGGAGGGTGTGGGAGATATGTGGATTTCCATGATGATTAGTTTGTGGTCAGATCTAATCAGGGAGGAATTGACTATTGGTGTAGAGTAATGGTTGCCCATGTTAGTGATAACCAGATCAAGGATGTTGCTTCCTCTAGTGGGGGTAAGAATGAGCTCGTCCAGGGCATTGGAACTGATGAATTCCAGGAAGTGTTGGGCTAGTGTATTGGTGCATGAGTAGTTTTCCCAGTTGATGGAGAAGTAGTTGAAGTCACCTAGTATGAATGTGTTGGGTTGGACCCTAATAGTTTTCAGGATGCTTTGGAACATTGAGTGAGAGTCTTTGGACATGGTTGTGATCTATAGCAGGCTATGACCTGAATCACTGTCTTACCCAATGTTAGTTGTACCTGAAGTATCTCAGATGAGTTATGCTGGGCCACTAGTCTGGAGGTGTGCATATCCTTAGTGAATATGGAAACACCACCACCTTTGGAGCTTTGGTCCATGTTCTGGAGCTGAAAAGTGTGGAATGAGTTATAGCCTGGTAGCGCAGGGGTGCTTTCTGCTGCTGTAAACCAGGTCTCCATTATAGCACAAATGTCGATGTTCTCCATTTTGAGGAGTGCTTTGAGCAAGTGCATCTTGAGATTTAGACTTCTAGCACTGAGCAGCATGATCCTCAGATTGCATTTATTTATAGCTGTTACAGTGGTAATTTGGTCTTTGGAACATCACATAAAAAGGCACTTTTGGGGTGGCAAGAGTCTTAGCCAGTATCCGGAAACCCAGGGTTGACAGATGCAGGCCATCTCTGGCAAAGCTTGAGGTCTGTCAATCATGTCATCCCAAGCAGACACATACTGGATCTCCAGAAACTTAGCCAATTGTTGAAGTCAATCATTTTTTGTTTGTATTGTGGAATCATTCTGGGTAATGGTAAAGTACTGCTCAGGGCTAGTGTCATACCTGACTGGGCCAAATAATCCGAGAGCTCCTCCATGTCTCTTTTTATGTAGTCCAGGGAGGTGCATCTCAGGTCATTCACACCCACATGGACAATGACAGAGTCATACTTGTACTTGTTGTGGAGTGACCTGAGTGTGTGATATGGGCTTTATTTTAAGCAAACAATTGTAATTTCTGAATGATTTACTGAGAATCACCTTAATAGTAGGCAGGGGGAGCGATAGAAGAAATAGAAAGGCTAAGAGATGAGAATAATGGGTGATACAGTGGGGTAAGTATAAGTTAGGGAGGCGAAGTGACGAAACAAGATGAGAGAGGAAGTGGGGAGAATGAAGTCAGGTAGTAAGACATTGTGAGGTGAGAGTATAATAGTGGGGAAGGAGAAAGATAGGATGAGATGAAAATTAGGCAGTAGGAAGTAAGGATTAGTTACAGAGGAGACTGGTAGAAGATGGGACGTTGAAGGGGAATGGAGTAGTTTATCTGTTGGGCAACAAGCAAGGGCAGCTATGACTGTAGCAGCTGGTTTTTTAGTGTAAGCTTGAAATTCTTGAGACATTCTATGGCAAAAATAGTTGTAGGTAAGGCATTCTATAGTTTTGCAGTAGCATAGGATTTAAAGACAATGTCCAGCTCTTTTATTTGGTCTATATAATGTTATAAGTTGTTTATTTTTGGAGCAGAGAGTTCTGTTGGGAATGTAGGAATGCATACTAGGTTTTAAGGCAGGGCAACTTTCTGGTTTGTATATTATTTTGTGTGCAATAGATAGTTGTAGAAAGTCAAGGTGATGGAGGAATTTGAGCCAATTACATTCATTAAGAGTGTAAGAGTGGTGAGAGTGGTAAGATGTAGCTGTAGCAAATTTGGACATCTTATTATAGCAAGACTAAAGCTTGTTCTTTAATGACATATGTAGGTTGGTGAAAATGGGGGCTCCATGTAATAGTGAAGGGAGTAAATAGGTATTGGCAAGTGTTTTTTTTTTTTTAAGTAGGAGTATCCATGAAATTTTTGTGTCTATAAAGTATTCCTAGTTTGAAGTGTGTTTTTTAATGGCATTATGTATGCGTTGCTCAAATGTAAGTTTGTTGTCTATGATGATACCTAATAGCTTTGCATTTGTTACAGTTTCAATCTCCATATTGTTGTGTGAATATATTTTAAATCAGATGAGAGTGATTTTGCTGTGAAAAGTAGAAGTTTTGTCTTATTGGGGCTGAGTAGTAGTTGTGCTTTATTCAGCCAAGATTCGATTGAGGTGAAGGCATGTTGGGTTGCTTGCAAAAGGTGTTGCATATTGTATAAGGAGGAGATGATGGTAGAATCATCGGCATATTGGATAATACAGCTATGAAAGGAGGCAGTGTGTAAATTATTAATTAAGATATTGAAGATATCCTGGACAAACAGAACAGTTTATTGCTCACACCATAGACGAACCAGGCAGTTAGAAACAAAGAATAAAATAATAATTCCACAAAAATAATTCCACAAAAAATACTTCCACAAAAAATACTGAGCGCTATCACCCGCTCGACTACCTGCGGGTTTCTTCAGGTAGTCGAGCGGGTGAAAGCGCTCAGTATTTTTTGTGGAAGTATTTTTTGTGGAATTATTTTTGTGGAATTATTATTTTATTCTTTGTTTCTAACTGCCTGGTTCGTCTATGGTGTGAGCAATAAACTGTTCTGTTTGTCCAGGATATCGCCTCGTGTTATTGATACCAACGTTGCTTCTATTTTTCACATTTTTAAGATATTGAAGACCAAGGGTCTGAGAATGGACCCTTGTGGCACTCCTGTTTTGTTAACCTTGTATTGAGAGAAACAACTTTTCCATTTTACACATTGTTGTCTGTTGGTTAGGTAGCTAGCAAACTACTGTTGGAAGGGTCATGACCCACCTATTGTAGAAAGTCAGTGTAGCGGTTTGTGATATGATACTGTGTGAAAAGCCTTTGGCAAATCTAGTAGAATTACAGAGGTTAGTTGTCTGGAGTCAATGGCTTTGTTAACAGTATCCATGAAGGAGATAAGAGCAGTGGTTGTGCTATGAGCTGGTTGAAAACCATGTTGCATGGGTGTGAGAAGGTTATTATGGGTAAGGTGGTTTAGTAGTTGTATGTGGCTGCAGTTGTGCAGCAGTTAGGGTTGCCGCTGCACAGCAAGAGGTTCTCTGGTTAGATCCTTGGCTGGGGTGCCTTCTGTGCGGAGTCACCATGTCTTCCCTGTAGTCACGTGGGTGACCTCCGAGTGCTCTGGTTTCCTCCCACATCCCAAAGACATGCTGTAGGTGGGATGGACACTCTAAGTTGGCCCTAGGTGTGAGTGCGTGTGTGTGCCTTCTGTGGAAGGTTGGGCGCTGGGCTGGCAACTTGACACCGTAAAACTCCATTGCCAATCATGAGCAGACAGGTGGTCCACTGTGGTGAATACTAACTGAAAAAAGCCGAAAGAAGAAGAAGATGTGTATGCATTTTTCCAGAAGTTTGGATAGGGCAGATTGGCGAGAGATAGATCGATAATTTGTCAGCTTGTTTGATTTTCCTCCTTTTCTAGACAGGATAAGCAATTGTGTCTGCAGCAAGTTTTAAATATTCTGAGGAAGGACTGCCAGAGGAAAGGGAACAAGCTTGTGTTTGAGAAGAAGCTTATGTATTAAGGTGTTAGATGCTATGTCACTATATTGGATAGTCTATATATTTCCATCTACATCTTATCAAGTGATTTTTCATCTAGACCGATGTTCGAAAGTTCACCTTACTCCAGCCATATTAAACTATGCCATAGTAGAGTCATGACTCATATGACATGCATCCTGAGTCCTGTGCTGCATATACTCATAATGCTTAATGGTTGCATTGTAGCAGCATAGGTAGTCCATAGATTAAGACCTAAGATATGGCATGGACTGAGCATGTTGAGTATAACATAAAATGAAGTTGAAAATATATAGACCATTCCATATAGTGGCACAGCTACAGATATACACGTTTTATTTTTACATAAGTTGGAAAATGTTCAACTCAAGTATTTGAAGTGTTGCCCAGCAATACACTTTTTGTATCAGATAGGCCAAGAGTGGTGTATTTGTAGTGAAAGAGAAAGATGGGCACTATTCAATTATTCTAGTATTCTATGTGACTCTTGACGTAGCAGTGCCAGATACGTCAATCTGTATCCATGGTGGAATAATCCAGAAACATCAAAAACTGATTTTCATGTGTACAGGAAAATAGAACACAATTTGAGAGGAGAGCGAGTTTCCTCACTTAGCCACACTTAGTGTTAAATGCAACAAGAAATGTGGAGTAACTCCACTCAGCCAAGTTGAGACCATTGTTACAGATATGACCCTATTTTAAAAATTATGTTGAATTCACTAAGACAGACAATTATATTTGTACTGCATGTAATACTCATTGAAAACATTTGAATAACAGACTTTATAATTAACTATGATCAATCACATCTCCTGTAATCAAAATGCACAAGTCACCACTAAAGGCTCTATATCTTTTCAAAAAATCACACTACAAAGTAAATGATGAGTGCATCCACAGCAGTACTAAACCACTCTATCCACAGCAGTACTAAACCACTCTATCCACAGCAGTACTAAACCATTCTATCCACAGCAGTACTAAACCACTTTATCCACAGCAGTACTAAACCACTCTTCTTATGTGGATGCAAGTCACCTACACCCTCGTTTAATCTTTTTTGCTTAACATGCTCTTTTTCAGTTTCTTTCCAGTGATTGATGCTATTTTGTTTGTCAGTACATATGTAGGGATATGCAGGATGTTGCATGTCAGTATATATGTAGGGATATGCAGGATGTTGCATATCAGTACATATGTAGGGATATGCAGGATGTTGCATATCAGTACATATGTAGGGATATGCAGGATGTTGCATGTCAGTATATATTTAAGGATATGCAGGATGTTGCATGTCAGTACATATGTAGGGACATGCAGGATGTTGCATGTCAGTATATATGTAGGGATATGCAAGATGTTGCATGTCAGTATATATGTAGGGATATGCAGGATGTTGCATGTCAGTACATATGTAGGGATATGCAGGATGTTGCATGTCAGTACATATGTAGGGATATGCAGGATGTCGCATGTCATTACATATGTAGGGATATGCAGGATGTTGCATATCAGTATATATGTAGGGATATGCAGGATGTTGCATGTCAGTACATATGTAGGGATATGCAGGATGTCGCATGTCATTACATATGTAGGGATATGCAGGATGTTGCATATCAGTATATATGTAGGGATATGCAGGATGTCGCATATCAGTACATATGTAGGGATATGCAGGATGTTGCATGTCAGTAAATATGTAGGGATATGCAGGATGTTGCATGTCAGTACATATGTAGGGATATGCAGGATGTTGCATGTCAGTACATATGTAGGGATATGCAGGATGTTGCATGTCAGTATATATGTAGGGATATGCAGGATGTTGCATGTCAGTACATATGTAGGGATATGCAGGATGCTGCATGTCAGTACATATGTAGGGATATGCAGGATGTTGCATGTCAGTACATATGTAGGGATATGCAGGATGTTGCATATCAGTATATATGTAGGGATATGCAGGATGTCGCATATCAGTACATATGTAGGGATATGCAGGATGTTGCATGTCAGTAAATATGTAGGGATATGCAGGATGTCGCATGTCAGTACATATGTAGGGATATGCAGGATGTTGCATGTCAGTACATATGTAGGGATATGCAGGATGTTGCATGTCAGTACATATGTAGGGATATGCAGGATGTTGCATGTCTGTACATATGTAGGGATATGCAGGATGTTGCATGTCTGTACATATGTAGGGATATGCAGGACTCCCAAGTGCATGCTTTTTCTTTTCATTCTGTTTATTTCTTGCTCGGTCATATCTCCTTGTCTTTATGGACCTAGTCCTCTATGTCTTTTTTGCATTTGCTGCACCCTTCTGTCCCTAGGGTCTGTCTGTATGTTATAAAGTCGGTGGTGGATTATTGGTAGTGTCATTGTCCATACTGCATTTATTCTCCCATGTAATGTAGAAGCGTTTCTCCATCCACACTAAAGAGTATCCCTTATCTTGTCTTCTACTTCCTTAAGATGTTTCTCTGTTGTCTCTCTTACCATGATCACAACACAGAGCTCATGGTACTAGGGAAACTCTTTAATGACACCTATGTCCACCTTCCTTTTCCATATTCCTAACCTCACTACCACTGTATTTTGTCATTGCACCTGAGTCTCACCATTTCCCTAAATTCTAGAATATCTCTTTTACAATACTCATTGCTGCAGCCACATCTTCTGACATTAACATATGGTCATATTAGTACAACCCAAATTGAGATGTTATCAGATGCTTTTCTTCCAACATTATTAAATTATATCTGACTTCCATTGCCGGCTCCTTGTTCATAAGCATGAACAGGTCCAGGTGGACTCCCCAGTCTGTTCCCCCCTTCCTATCACTGCCTCCTCAGATACTCTTCCATTTATGAAGATTTCAGTTTCTAGATCTAGGTATAAGACTCCATCCAGCATATGAACTTTTCCCCTATCTGCCTTAGCTGTAGAGTCCTCCAAAGGAATTCCCAAATCATCATTTTAAATGTCTTCTACAGTTCAGAAAACACATTGTCCTTCCTGATGCATAAATCCCAGTAGATTCCACCTGTTATTTCTGCCTTCCTTCCATTTGCACTATTTTTGACAATATTGTATTCAGAATTCCTGCCAATGTAGTTGCCAACATCTTGATGTCTGAATTAATTAAAAGCCTGTACTTTACCACTTCCTCCCAATCTCCTCCCACATTAGGAATGCACACACGTGTTATTTGCAAATTTTAAAGCAGCCCCCTGTTTTTCCTTTAGTTACTGCTCCTACTTCCTTCTTTATGGGTTTTTTTCTTCTACAGGAGCACTCCTTTTTTTATTTCTATTTTTGCAGTTTCTATCCAGAGTGTTGGACTTAGGCAGCCATCTTGGTAGTTCTATTCATTTGCTGTAGTTAGCTAGTGTTGTCCATTTTCATCAACTAATTGTTGTGCAGTATCATTTGACATCAAATATTCAGGCTGGACATCTTAGTGACCTTTCTGTCAGGCCCCTGTGTACTGTTATATAAATCTATTTACAAATATTCTTTATGTTCATTTTCCTAAATAACACTGTAGATATGACTTACACAAAATCAATATCATTGTCCATATGGCTGCTGTCCATAGATGACAAGATGAAAAAGTGAGCTCAAAATTTTAAGCTTTGATAGAATTGTACATATGTGTTGAATATAATTTTAGAAATGTGTGCTGTAGGTTTCTGACTAATTGACTAGTATGTAGGGTTAT
>NC_056749.1:821423409-821425909 GCF_019279795.1 Protopterus annectens | reverse complement strand
ATTGTTGTTTTATAGCAACATGATTAATTGTTGTATCTGATAGGCTGATGGAGACTGTATTTTACTTATATATAGCCTCTATGTATGATGGTCTTTGTAATGTGATCTGAAGAAGCTCTATCATATGAGTGAAAGCGCTTATCTGACCTACAGTAACCTAATAATGCTTTGGATATATACCTAAGAAGACTGGACTTGATTTAGAGTGACTCTGTATCGCCTTTGCTCCACTTTTGTTCATTTATATGTATATATGTGTCTGTGTGTGTGTGTGTCTTTGTGTGTGTGTGTGTGTGTGTGTGTGTGTGTGTGTGTGTGTGTGTGTGTGTGTGTGTGTGTGTGTGTGTGTGTGTGTGTCTATGCCTGTGTGTTTCTGTGTGTGCTTGTCTGTTTGTCTGTGTGGGTGTGTGTGTTTATCTGTATGTGTGTGTGTGTTTGTGTGTGTCTGTGTGCATGGGTGCAAGGGTGTGTGTTTCTGTGTCTGTATGTGTGTGTGTGTGTGTGTGTGTGTGTGTGTGTGTGTGTGTGTGTGTGTTTGTCTGTGTGTGTGTGTGTGTGTGTGTGTGTGTGTGTGTGTGTGTGTGTGTGTGTGTTTGTCTGTGTGTGTGTGTGTGTGTGTGTGTGTGTGTGTGTGTGTGTGTGTGTGTGTGTGTGTGTGTTTGTGTGTGTGTGTGTGTGTGTGTGTGTGTGTGTGTGTGTGTGTGTGTGTGTGTGTGTGTGTGTGTGTGTGTGTGCTGGGACGTCGGGAGGCATACGCACTGTACAACTTCTTAGAAGAGGAGGTAGCATTTTAAAAAAAAGTACATATTTTTAAAGGTTGTTGGCTCCTTTAAGGGGGAGACGAGCCAGTCAGAAGTGAGCTCACGTCATGTCCGGCTGGCCGCGAGCAGGAAATGTGCAGTAGTGAGCAAGTGGAAGAAGACAATCTCAAATGGATTATCACAAGCGGGAAATGTGAAGATGGAAGGCAATCGAGTGTAACGAACAGATTATCAGGTAAGGAAGGTGCGTGTGTGTCAAGTATGTTTGACTCTTCTACTAATATAAAGCAGTTACTTAGAGTGCCATTTACTGGCCTGTCTGTCAGGCCTAGACTCATCTCCTCTGAGCTATTCTCTGTCATGGGTCAAACAGCATCTGTCAAAGAGCCAAGTGGTTGTAAAGCCTGTTAAATGATTCCATCCAAGTACAGTTATTCTGTTGAAATCCCATACATAAATTTTAAGTACAGATTTGACATATCTACAGCAAAGTTACAAGGAGTCAGCTTATGTTTGTGCAATATTGAGTTAGGTATTAGTAAGATTTAATGAATCAATCTCATTAGAATGGCATGAAAGATGAGAACATCAAAGGTGAAGTAAAGCTAGGGCAGTTAACTGTTTAAAAGTGAGTGTAAGTTACTGATTTATCTACAGGAGAAGGTTATAATAGGAAAGCTACAATTTTCTTTATTGTGTGTGTGTGTGTGTGTGTGTGTGTGTGTGTGTGTGTGTGTGTGTGTGTGTGTGTGTGTGTGTGTCAGAAGTTTAGAAAGCCATTAAATATTTAATGCTTGCAATCTGTACATATGATTCTGCATTCTTTTTCTGCCTATAGGAACATTTACTGTAACTTTCAAGGGCCATAGTATTCCGAAGGAGGCATTGGGTGGCATTTGCTGTTGCATACCTGGCCTGGGATGTAAAACTTTATATAACATATGTGACGACGACGTGTCAGACTAACTAGTTTACTCTTTTTGGCCAGCTGTGCTAATGATAGCACTGGTAATTGTGTTTCCTCCACCATATACAGTTGCTGGTATGTTCTAAGTGTAATAAAAGTTTTATGTTTAGAGACTGGTGCTTTATCATCAGTATTGTAATGACTGAGGAGGTTAGGTGGTGGAATACCAGAAGAAGGAGAATATTGACAAAAAGAGACCAAGACTAACAGGGTATTGGGAGCATAACTAACTTAAACATGAGAATGTGATAGTATCATCCTTCTGCTACAAAGCCCTAATAAGGTTGCAGCTAGAATAGTATGCAGGTCTGGCTGCCACACAAAAAGAGTTGCTATATATGCCAAAGAGGAGATTATACTGGTGTATAACATGCAGCAGAGTTTTGAGATAGCAAGGACTGTAGACATGCCTCTGTGATATAAAGGAAAACTTGATGGGTTTGCATTGTGTATACTGAAAAAGAAAGAACAAACATCTCGTTTTTTCTCTTTCATTCTTTTTTAATTTCCCAAAGTCTTTTGGGTTTCTAATACCATGATGGAAATGGACCCCACTTCTGTGTCAAGGTATAATTAAAGTTCATGAATTCAGTCTTTGATGTTAGCCAGAAGTGCTCTTCGCACCCATAATGTGCCAATGACTCCTCCTACAATTTGTATGGAGTTTTCAGTAACCTATTTAAGTAAGATTGTAAATTCTTTTTTATAAGACCCGTTGCTCCTACTACTACTGGAACTGTCTGGGTGTCTTTCTTCCACCTTGCCCTAATTT
>NC_056749.1:821390909-821410909 GCF_019279795.1 Protopterus annectens | reverse complement strand
ATTGCAAAAATTGATATGTTCTGTATAGTTTCACTTATAATATCTGTTTTAGAATCTAAAATCTAATGACTGGGTGCATTGTACAGATTAGTTTTTGTTGAATATTTTGTCATTGTACAGTTGTATATTAACACTTTTGATTCTAGAGATATGGACATCTGTTTAAATGTTGAGGCGATAACTTGCTTCTGTCTAAAAGTTCATAATGCAATCTCTGGATGTTAGACTACAAATGTCCAGAGATGCACTCGGAATAAATGAAACATATGTGGTTTGCTTTGTTTCATCATTGTTTTAAATTGACAGCTCGTCTTCCACTGCAGAAAAGAGCTGGAGAAAGCAAAAATGACTATCAATACAATTCTGAAGGCTGAGATTGTTTACTGGATCTGAAACAGATTTTTTGCATATCCCATATTTTACTTAACATCACAACATCAGATGTGAGTTTCTGCTGTCATTTTATTTCTTTCTACTCATGATTAAATGCAAAGGATAATGTCACAGCTCTACTCTGAGAATTATGTTTCCCTATCTTTTGTACTTTTATGCTTATTGTGGAAATCAGTACACATTAATGATCTGTTGTACCAAATGATATTACACACAATTACTGAGGTTCTTATAGTCTGCGTTCTGTTTTTTTTTTTTTTTTTTTTTTTTTATTTAGTAATGTTTTGCCAGCAGTATGTGTTCTGTCTTAAGCTTGAAACTTTGATCAGAGGAGTACCAGAAAGTAAACTATTGCTTTACAGAATCATTTAAAACATTGTACACTACTTCAATGTCACTAAAAATAGCAAAGCATAATGTCACAACTCCAATCAGAACTGTTCTCCCTTCTCTCAAGAATCTCAAAGTGGCAGCTGTCAACACACAACTCAACTATATTGATAAAAAATTCAGTCTCATCTTTTTTTATTCCAGCAATACAATGTAAAAATGCTGGATGTTCATCATGTTACCCTGCTGCAGTCATCGCACTTGGGTTATCCTGTCGTCAGGCGGTCCTGCAGTCAGCCGGATTTCCAAAGTCTTGGTCCGATGTCAGTTGCTGTCGCCTCATCCCTGACGTCAGTGTGCCAGGGGTACATATATTGCAACTGACGCCATTTTCTTCAGTCTTTCTTGCCACGCGGTGCACGAAGCAGAAGCAGTTCGCAAGTGCCGGTCGGCCGACTCCTGAGATTTTTGAATTCGAATTTCAGACCGAAGTCTTCTATAAAGCTAAGTACCCCATTGGGGAAACTTTTCTTGCCTCAGACCGATGTCAGAAAAAGTTAACAATTGTATTTCTTGTGGGAAGCAAATACCTCATAAGGATTTTCATTCTTATTGCATACCTTGCCTAGGCCCTGACCACGACGTCACTTCTTGTCGTTTTTGTGCTAGATTTAATAAACATACTATTAAAAGATGTTTTGATTTCGCACAACACTTTTTTGGTAGAAAATTTAACTATAACATGCCATCGGAGCTACCGACTACCGGCGTGCACAAAAAGCGCAGGGACAAGGACCGACAGCTCAGGCCTAAGCCCAATTCTGAGGCCTCGGTTGATCCGGTCTCTGGTTCTCCGGTTATCAGTGAGGCTCCAATGCAGCCTCTGACTACCGTAGTTCTGGAACCCGAAACCACTTCAGATATTTTGACGGAATGTACTAGGCCGACGCAGCCTTTTACTTCATGCCCTTCTGACAATTTACCTTCCAAGGACGTCGGTACTTCTGAAACGCCATCGGTTTCTGAAGGCGTTTTCAGACCAACGACTCTTACAGTCAAAACATTTTCCAAGTCAAAGACTCCTTCTAAATCGAAAAAGGCTTCACTTCAGTCTCCTGTTCAAGGTCCTATGCCTAAGAAACAGATGCTCAAAATGGCTGAAGATTTGATTTCTCTTATCAGGGGTTCACAGCCTCTTCCTGACAAAAGGCCTAGACAAGAGGAAGATTCTGCTTCCTCTGAACAACTGTCTATTTCTTCGGATTCCTCTGAGGACCAAGACTATTTCTTCCCTCCTTATGAAGATTCTGATGCTGAGGACTCTATTCCCTCAGCTTCCCCTCCAGAAGATTACTCTTTTGGGAAAACTTTATACACTATGAGGGAACATTTTCACTGGGAAGGTCAGGATTACTCTGATTCCAAGAAAAGGCTCATAGAGTTTCTTTTACTCCCCCAACACAGACCTCTAGCCATCCCTCCTGTTTTGGACATTGTGGATGATGTCTACGTAGAATCCAGTTTCAACCCTGACTCTCTACCTCCTGCCCCGGCCAAGCCTGACAGATACTACAGAGTACCTGATTCCCACAAATTCCTTTACAAAAGCCCAGTAGCTGACCCAGAGACTTTCTCCCAGGGTCCCAAGGGGGCTAAGGCTTCCATGGCTAAAAATCCAGTACCTTCTGAAAGGGATTCAAGAGCACTAGACAGATGGGGGAAAAAGGTTTACACCTCAGCCACTTTAGCTATGAGAGCACTAAACTGTCAATTTCATATGCTTAAGTATCAGCAATTTCTGATCTCTCAGTTAAAACAAAAGATAACCGCTCTACTTCAACAATCTGAAATGAAAGAAGTACAGGATTTGTTGCACGCCACCGAGCAGGTGGGCAAGCATACCTTACAATGTGGGTTTGATTCCTTAGAGGCCTCCTGCAGAGCAGCTGTCACTGGATCAGTTATACATAGGCATGCCTGGTTAAAGGAACAAAGTCTGCCTGATCATGTTAAAGCAAAACTACTAGATGCTCCCTTACAGCAGGATGTTCTTTTTGGTGTTAAAGCAGAAGAAGTTTTAAAGAAAATGGAAGATAAGGCGAAATCAATGCAGACAGTCAAAGATTTCCTACAAGTACAACCCCCTTGCTTCAGCAGAAACTGACCAACAAAAAATTGGTCCTTTCCAGTCACTGACAGGCCTCAGAGGGGTAAATACAGGCGCCCAAGGGGCAGAGGACAACCACAAATTCAGTATAAGTCTCGCCAATGGGGCACTCCAACCCAGAAGGGAGGAGAAGACAGGTCTCAAACCACCAGAAGGCAAATTCAATGACTTGCACCTCAACTGGCCAAACAAAGCTCTTTTGTCAGCCCCCTTGGGGGGAAAACTAGCACTATTTGCAGACAACTGGCACATGGTCACAAAGGACAAATGGGTCCTAGACATAATTTTAAGAGGATACAGATTCCACTTTCACACTTTGACAATAAAAAGAGGAATGCCAAACCTGCCACAAAATCAAAGGGCAGAGGCTCAAAAACAAATTACAGCTCTCATGGCCATGAGAGCCATTCAAAGGGGACCAACTCAAGAGCAAGGCCAAGGATTTTACTCAAGACTCTTCCTAGTACCCAGAAAAGAAAATGCTTGGAGACCAATTCTGGACCTTTCAATTCTAAACACTTACTTACAAGTTCCCATATTCAAGATGCTAACACTACAGCAGCTACTTCCCATGTTGGGCAAGGAAGCATGGCTGGTAACGTTGGACCTCAAGGAGGCATACCTGCATGTCCCTATCAGACAAAGTTGCAGAAGATACCTCCATTTCATTGCAGGATCAATCCATTATCAATTCTCTGCACTGCCCTTTGGCTTATCTACTGCGCCCAGAGTATTCACAAAATGCCTGGCACCAGTAATTGCATACTGCAGACAAAGAGGAATTCAAATGTATCCATATCTGGATGACTGCCTCATCCAAGCAGAAAGAAAATACATTCTCTTACAACATCTGGCTTTTGTGAAGCATCTACTAAATTGTCTGGGGTACACAGTAAACGAAAAGAAGTCAAAACTAGTACCCTCACAAAAAAAAAAAAAAAAATGACATTCCTGCGTGCCAGCTTGGACACAACGGCCCAGAAGGCTTATCTTACACCAGACAAGCAATTACAACTGATTCAATATTTCAAGACAATGGCAACAAAGACCCAATTAACTGCAAGAAAAGTTCTGCAGGCTTTGGGCTTCATGGCATCTTGCATTCTGATATACCATTTGCAAAACTGCATATGAGGAAATTACGGTGCTACCTAAAAAACGTATGGTCTCAACACAGCCACAGCTTGGACACAGTGATATCTCTCATTCCCTGCCTTCAACAGGAATTTCTATGGTGGGCACAGGCATGTCACCTCAACAAGGGTCAACCTTTTACCTTGCCCCCACCCAGGCAAACTATCACAACAGATGCTTCAGACTATGCCTGGGGGGCACACATGGCAGGGCAATGCATTCAAGGCCTATGGACTGCAGAACAAAGAAAACTGCACATAAACCAAAAAGAGATGCTAGCTGTACAGAAAGCTCTGACAGCCTTCAAGGATCTTCTACAGCCAGGACATCTTGCAATAAAGACGGACACCACCACAGTAATGTGGTACATAAACAAACAAGGGGGCACACATTCCTACCCTCTTTGCAGGCTAGCAATAATCTTATGGTACACAGCTCTGGCCTACCAAGTCCAGTTACAAGCTCAATTCCTGCCAGGACAGAAAAACACATTGGCAGACGACCTAAGCAGAAACATCAAAGATCCCCACGAGTGGAAGCTAGACCCACAAATATTTACAATGATAACTCAAAGATGGGGTCTACCAAATATAGACCTGTTTGCCAGTCCTCAAAACTACCAGCTGACAACATTTTGTACAAGGACATTCCATCATCAAGCTTGGAAAGTGGACGCTCTCTCCTTCAGTTGGAAAAACCTGACACATATGCCTTTCCTCCATTACCTCTTCTCACAAAGGTTCTTTTGAAGGTCAAAAAGGAGAAACCTCAACTGATTCTCATAGCCCCAGACTGGCCACGCCAGCACTGGTACCCGCTATTGAAGAATATAGCTCACAGCCCACCATGGATATTGCCTCAAATACCTCATTTGCTCACGCAGCAAGACAAGCAGATTCTACACAGCCAGATCAAAACCTTAAACCTGGCTGCATGGCAAATCAATTAAGCATCCCACCAGCCCCTCTTTCACAGGTTTCACTGGATGTTATTCTAGAGGCCAGGAGGCCAAGCACCAGGAAGGCTTACTCGGACAAATGGAAAAGGTTTTGTGCTTGGAACTAAGCTAAAGGACAAGACAAAACTCAGCCTCATATGCCTCACATTCTGCAGTATTTAGCTGAGATGTTGCATAAAGGACTTTCCTTCTCCTCAATTAAAATCCATGCTTCAGCTATTTCAGCTCACTACGACACAAATCCACCTTTATTTTCAAATCCTCTTCTAAGGCAGTTCCTCAGAGGGGCAAAAAACATTAGACCACCTAGAAGAGCCCCTACACCAACATGGGACCTCATCTTTGTTCTGGAAAAACTAACGCTACCTCCCTTTGAACCAGCTTTTTCTGCAGACCTTCAGTTCCTATCTTGGAAGACTGCCCTGCTCCTGGCAATAACATCTGCTAGGAGAGTCTCAGAATTACAGGCACTTATGGCAGTGGAACATTTCCTCATTTTTCATCAAGACAGAGTTTCTCTATGAACTAATCCTTCCTTCATGCCTAAGGTGGTTTCCAGTGTAGCTTTAAATCAAACCATCCACCTCCCCACTTTCTACCCCAATCCACAGAATAAAGGTGAGAGACTCCTGCATTCCTTGGACATTCACAGGCAGCTTCATTACTACTTGGATAAAACTAAGGCTTTCAGAAAAACTGACCAGCTCTTCGCTTCCTATGCTACAGCTTCTCAAGGGAGGGCCATATCCAAGCAAACCATTTCTAAATGGATAGGCCACTGCATACAATTCTGCTATACCCATCATGGGAAACCAGTTCCTCCTACCATTAGATCCCACTCTACAAGGGCAACAGCTACCTCTACAGCCTTTCTCAGGGGGGTTCCTACCAAGGAAATTTTAGAAGCTGCAACTTGGAGTTCTGTACACACCTTCACCAAACACTATCACTTACCTCTTTATTCTAAGTCCAGGGCAGGCTTTGCCACTGCAGTTCTGCAGGGCCTCATTGCCTCCACTCACCCTCTATGATGCCTCCACCCTACCTTAGCTTTGGGACTCAACCCAAGTGTGACGACTGCAGCAGGGTAACACGAGCATAGTACAGTTCTGTACCTACCATAATTGTAGATGTTCAAGTGTTCACCCTGCTGCAGTCCAGGTTACCCTCCCTCCAACCCCTCTGATCTACTGGCTAAATCTTTGCTATGCCTTTCTGATGTATTTGCTTATAGCTGAAGGGATTTTGTGTTTGTACAGTGTTCACACCTTTTGGTACTAATCTGGATCACCTTTTTGGGGGCACCTGACATCTGGGGCAAGAAAAACTGAAGAAAATGGCGTTGGTTGCAATATATGTACCCCTGGCGCACTGATGTCAGGGATGAGGCAGCAGCAACCGACGTCGGACCAAGACTTTGGAAATCCAGCCGACTGCGGGACCGCCTGGCGACAGGATAACCCAAGTGTGATGACTGCAGCAGGGTGAACACTCGAACATCTACATTTATGGTAGGTACAAAACTGTACTTTCCTGTAGGTTATTTCAAAATGTTTTATCTTGCTTCCTTATCACTGTGAAATGCAAAGCAAACTGTTGCAGTCCTTTTCTGTAACTCACTCCTCAGTGATATACATAACTATCCAAATCTATCACTCTTCTGGAATTCCATCCACAACCATATAACTTACAAATCTCATTGTAACTATCACTTGATGCTGTTTAAGTACTTTGAGCTGTCCTTCCATATATACATTCCAGTATAAAATTAATAAATTAAAATGCAATGAACGTAACATTTCATTTTTTAAGTCTTATGGCTCAGCTCATGACTGAAAAGAATTTTTAGACAATCCTTCTTTCCTTATTAACAAAGGATTAAGTATATGAAATAAATAACTATGCTATGATTGTTTCACTGTGCTATAAAGATTACTAGTAGAAAGCTGAGAAACTGGCACTGCCTGCTCTAGTGTTATTTACTATGCATTTCCTAGGATAAACATTTCTTGCTCACTCTTAAGTGGTCTAGGTTGTGTTCAAAAGGTTCAGACGTGGCAGTCATGCTTCACACAGAAAAGTGTTTTATGATACAGTAATGTGCAAAATGTTCTTAGAAACATACTTCTTCATCCAAACTTTGGTATAAGGAGCAGAATTAAAAAAATACACACGTGTTACAATTCAACGAACATCATTGATACTGTTAGACTCCAAGCCAATACATGAGCAAACATGATACACACACTACAAAGTGTGCTGAGAATCACTGTACAATTACAACATAGATGACTGCCATTTAGGCTGTGTCTACAAACACCATCTTACCTCATTATATCCCCTAACAAATGTCCATGCAGGGTTACACAAAATAATGTGTGCAGCAAGTGTGATACACTCTAACGTATAGAAGATATACCCTGTTGCATTATGGAAAGGTTGTGTACACATTTGCATTCAAGGATGCTATCTGTGTAAATATTTTAAAATGGAGACAGAGAAGGAACATTAGTCATATAGGGAGCAAATACAACTGAAAATATCAACACATATCTCTCTCTGCTGTTACTGCTTCTCAAATCTGTGCATGTGTTCAGTGCACAGACCATGGTTCCTCATTCTGTCTTCAGCATCTGCAAGAATATGAGAAGTGTAAATATTAAATCATAGCAATGATTCTGTATTATGAGGTTAGGGAATACTTAATGTTGCATAACTTATGTGCATAACATTGTCTGAATAAACAATTTACACAGTCATGCAGTTTCAAACAAGCCTAGGTAACAGCTTGTACATATGATGTTACAACTGATTGTGTGCATGTATCGCACACATTAGGATAACCAACTACAAACTAGACGGAGCTAGATTCAAATCTATGGCATTCTACTGTGTCTACACCAGAGTCTAGAACCCTACATGCCTATCTAGTTTTACTACATGACAGGAGAATATGTCACAGTTAGACATTTTTTATCTATGACTACACAATTAAAGCATAATATCCAGTACTAGGTGACTCTTTCTACTCATGGAATATGATATACAAACATAATGGTGGACACAATGTGATATAGGCCCGATGTATCATATGAACAATGATGCGATCAGCATTAAGCACAGTGGATAGCACAATTAACCAAGGTTAGTGCTGTATGCACAAAAGTTAGTAGGGCTTATCTATACAATGGTATCACATGTCACCACAGTAATATACCCTAACCCTTAGTAATGGCACATAAGTTACAGCAGAAATATTTATGAACAATAAATATGCTGACACCTTTACAAACACACACATATATATGTATGTATGTATATATATATATATATATATATATATATATATATATAT
Organism: Protopterus annectens; assembly: GCF_019279795.1. Taxonomy (NCBI): domain Eukaryota; kingdom Metazoa; phylum Chordata; order Ceratodontiformes; family Protopteridae; genus Protopterus; species Protopterus annectens. Next base: position 821,402,572 of record NC_056749.1, on the reverse strand, counting down.
ATATATATATATATATACACCTTTACAAACACACATATATATATATATATATATATATATATATATATATATATACATACATATATATATGTGTTCATAAATGTAGATATCTTGACGTATACAAACAGAAGAAGTCTTTTAAATGTAAACATACATGGACTTACTTATGTGTGTAAGCATGTAAGTAATGTAAACATACGTGGACTTAACTCATGTATATATGTGTGTATGTATGCATGGGTGCAGTAGATAGCATTATTGCCTCACATCATGATGTTACTTGGTTTGATTCTTAGCTGGGGTGCCTTATGTGCAGAGTCTGCATGCTCTCCTTCTGTTCATGTGGGTTTCCTCCCACATTCCAATGACATGCAGTAGGTGGACTAGATACTCTAAATTGGCCATAGATGTCAGTGTGAGGGTGCAAAAGAACTACTGTGGTAAGGCTAGCCACCTGGCTGTGTGAACCTTAGTGCTAGATTATTGTCACTGTTGATGTGACACCCCAACCCCATGTGCAAAAATGTGAAAAAAGGTTATATACATATTGCATTTTTGAATAAAGATAAATGATATCTGTTGACCTATGTTATGTGACAGATGGTACCATAATTAAACATTACACAGTCCTTATTTAGCAATGCATTGCAGACATAGACAAAATATGTCAACATCCATGGCATAAAAGGATCATGTATTAAAGCACAAAGATGAGCTTATAGATTGATTTATTTGTTTGTTTATGTATTTATTTATTTATTGGTATTTGTTGACTGGAGAAGTCCAGTGGGTCAGAAACAAATTTTCAGTTGAACCCTGGGGAGAAAACTCCAGTTACAGATAAAGATTTTTACAGCAAGATAATATTTACAATAATAAAAAGGTGTATAAAAATGTATACAGTTTCGTGGTGATTAGTAATACACAGAGTTGGAAGTTTTATACTGTCTCATTAGGTGTTAGTATTACACATACAGTACTTTTAATGTCATTCATTATATGGACGGGACAAAAGACAGAAGATGCATTCATAATAAACAATTCATTTATGCATGTTTAGGATTTAGCCTAATAATGATTATAGAGACAAGACATTGATTGACATACCTTATCTGATGTAGAAAACTCAGTGAAGTACAGAGGATTTTCAAATTATTACTTTAAATCAAAAAGAGTCATACTAGTCAGCAAAATCTTATAATTTGTTTACAGTGGTCTATAGTTCTATGCACAAGGGCAGATTTGATTGTTAAGAAAGTGGCTTTTAGGGTGAATCTGAAGGTTTTTATGGAATCAAGTTGTGTAACTTTGGTGGGTAGAGCATTCCATAATTTTGCTAGAGAGTGGGAGTGCAAGCTTTGTCCAGATTTCTTGTTGGGTTTGGATATGCTTAGAAGCTGTTTATTAGTAGACTGAAGATTCTGCGAGGGGATGTAGGATTGTAGGATAGAACAAAGAGAAGAGCAGTTTTATGGGTTGTATAGTAGTTTATGAGTAAGAGTTAGCTGGGTGTAATGAAGGTATAGGGGGAATTCAAACCATTTCAATACCTTAATGGCCTGGCAGTTGTGTGTGTGGTTTGGTAGGCCACCATTTCAATACCTTAATGGCCTGGCAGTGGTGTGTGTGGTTTGGTAGACCAGAAGCAAATTTTACAGTTTTATGATAGAATGATTGCAGTTTGTTACTTACCGATGTGTGAAGATTGGTATAGATGGGGTAACTATACAGAAGGGAAGGGAGTAGGAGGGTATTTGCCAGTTTTATTTTTGTGGGTTTATCCATGTAGAGTTTATGTCTGTATAATTTGCCTAGTTTAAAATGTGTTTTTTTTTGTATTAAGAATATCCCCTAGATTTAATAAAATCTGTGTAGGTATAGCACAGACCCTACACAGAATGTTACCATATCCGTGTACACAGTTCCCCCATACATATTAAACATGGCGCATTACAGAGGGAGAGCAATAGGACACGGTTTTTAAATCAGTGCAGGGAGTGTGATGCGACCTATATCCGCAAATGAGTAACACATCCACTGCACCATTCAATAGGAGTATACCAATGTAATTTGGATTCACTTGAGAATCTAGAAAAACTGAAGTACCGAATTTCTTTTTTCTGAAATTTAAATCCCAAAACCTTACAAGCCCGAAACACCACAAGCACGAAACTTAAAATCTCGAACATACACTACAAATACAACACACACATACACACACTCTCCTCCCACAATCAAACATACAATCCTAAAATACAAATAACCAGGGGAGCAAGCCCCGCTGCACCCCCATGTGGGGGGCTGCACCCCCAACACCCCCCTACCTATATATTCTAACTCTGAGACCGCACAATCACACACACAAAGGTAACTCACACCCACACATTTCACAGCCCCTTGCACACACACACATCACAACCAAAACACAAACTAACATACACTACAGCCCATAACCTACACACTCATACAGACTTACCTGCACTTACATCCATTCATACACCGCAACACCAGAAATTCCAAACTTCGGGATTTCGAATTTCGCACTTCTGGTGTTTCGCGATTTCAAGCTTTCAGGCTTAGAATTTAGGGGAAAACTAAAATTCGGTATTTCAGTTTTTTGAAATTCTAAAGGGAACCCTGTAATTTATATATATTTTTTATTTTTATAAAAAGCATGGCTTGGTGTGCAGCGCAACAGTGCTTAGATGCACCGAGACACCAGACATCTAAAAATACAAACTGGATGTATTTAATTATATATGTAAAGGTCAAGTTTAATTGTAGATGAGTGGGTTTGCATGGCATGGTATGGTGCTCAGCACCTCTTAAGGTTGACCCAGAAATATATGTAAAGGTATAGCAAGATTTCACACATCCATGTATTTAAGTGGTTAGAGTTATGGCCTCAGGTGCAGGGTTTGAATACGCAGAGGAACAAATTAGCATTGTTTTTGGAAATAAAAATTATGCAAATTATTTTTAAATACTGGCTTAAGGGCGGCCACGGTGGTGCAGTGGTTAGCATTGCTGCCTCACAGCAAGAGGTTCTCCGGTTCGATCCTCGGCTGGGGTGCCTTCTGTGCGGAGTCTGCATGTCCTCCCTGTGGTCGCGTGGGTTTCCTCCGGGTGCTCCGGTTTCCTCCCACATCCCAAAGACATGCTGCAGGTGGATTGGACACTCTAAATTGGCCCTAGGTGTGCGTGTGAGTGTGCCTTCTGTGGAAGGTTGGGCGCCGGGCTGGCAACTCGACACCGTAAAACTCCACTGCCATTCAATGTGCGGACAAGGTGATCCGCTGTGGCAACCCCTAACCGGGAAAAAGCCGAAAGAAGAAGAAGATTTTTAAATACTGGCTTGCTGCACTCAGTTAAGATCTGCCAAGACCAGCTAAGACCTGCTAAGCACTATGTAAACAAAGAACAATGGATATTGTTTATGCACTGTTTGGCACTGCTTGGCTGGTTTGCACACTGTTTAGCAGTGCTAAGCAGACCAATTTTTTGCAATGGTCAGCTGAGCTGCGATGGTTTGCACTGTGCTAAGTGATGAGCCGCATTTTTAAATATTGCCCAATGGCATGTAAGTGTGGAAAGATGGGCTATATTAAGCCCGATAGGTGGGAATACATCATAATCCTTTTGACTTCTGACTCTGAAGTGTGCAATGGCAGGCGTTGGTGAGGGTTTGTGCTTTCTGGAACAGTGTTGGGGCATTCAGGAGTCACTCCTTGTAAAAAACTATGAGGGCCAGCTGATGCAGGGAGCTTACCAAGGCTCAGAGTGTAAGACGGAGACCAGGGACCGGCTGGCAAAGGACCTCACCAGTGTAAGTGGTATCCCCCACACAGGTGAGCAGCGTCATCACCACCATGATGACCTGAAAAGATGGAAGGGGTCTCTCTTCGACACCTGGATCCAAAAATTCTGTGCTGGGAATGTCCCACATATATGTAGTTACCATTATTTGTGTTTCACTAATATCTAAACTTGAATGTGTGCTAAACTGTTATGCATAATGGTGTGCTTCTCTCCCAACAGCTGCAGAGGACAGGGCTCGCAACATCGAGGCACATGCTGGGTGCTTGGCCAGGTTGCACAGTGAGTGTGGTGAGTACAGATGGATTTTGTTATCTATAGTCAAATAAGTAAGAAAGAGTAAAGCATTAACTGTGATTATGTATGTATAGTAAAGATCACATTGCAGTTAATATGGACTTACACCTATACTGCAAGATGTGCAAACTCCTAACTGTAGTGCCATAAGCAGGGAAGAGTAAAGCATTAACTGTAATAAACTATTATACAGACTAAAACTTAGTAGTGCAATAACTGTGGAATAACAGCTGTGTTGCAACACCTGCATAATGACAACTGTTGTGCAATAAAAACATGAAAGTATATCAGTAACTGACTGAAGATTTCTCTAATAAAGTCTGTTGTGTGATGACTGTGGGAATAGGGCTGTTTTTTCAAGAAATCAAGTCTTACAAGTCTTCTGCAATAAAATCATGAAATATTAACAGGACTTGCATGAAGTATGTGTAATAAAGCCTGTTGTGCTATAAGCGTAGGTTCAGAGTTGTTTTGCAAGAAATCACTTATGACAACTGGTCTGCAACAACAGATGGAGCAATAGCACTAACACCAAGGTAAATTGTGTACAGCAGGATTGTCTTGTTTTCACCAGTGCATGTCAGCTACAAGTATTCAGGCTGTGAGGTATGGTGCAGCAGTCAGGTATAACAAAGTATTAGTTGTAGACTGCAAATAATAACCCATAATCGGATATTGGTTGCTGACTTCACTGATATTTCAACACTTTAACAATGTAATGTCTACACCTGAATTATATGTAGTCATATATACTTTACCTAGTATCTCTGTCATTCTTCAATGCCATGCATGTGTGTTCAACTGTCACTGCAGTCAACTGTACCCCTGTTAGCAGGTCATATTCTGGTACGTGGTGAGCATTAGGCAAATAGCAGTCAGTCAGTAATCACCAGCAGGTCAGTTGGCTAAATGCTGTGTCTGAAGTACATTTTTGCCACACGCAGACCAGGGTTCGAATCCAGTGCTATGTAGATCTATATATTACAGAATCAGTCATGTAATGTTTACAGATATTCCCTCCACAGGAACTACAGGTAAATGGGTGAGGTAGCCCATATTATGAGTAAATTATTGTGTGTTTACATGTCACAGACTGTTACAGTCATTGCCAGGAATGTGAAAATACAGCACAAAATAAAGGAAATAAGTATAATACTAATAAAATAAAATGTGTAAGCTCTGATATGGCTGGAGTGTGTGTTAAATGTAGCTGCAGTCAATTAATACATGTGAAGCAGATGTCCACTGCTGTCACTGTTAATGGGTTCTATCCCCATGCCTGCCAAGCAAGGCATGATAGTTGCTAACTGTCTGTACTGTACACATACATGTCTCTCAAGTGTCACGCTGTCACAGAATGTAATTACAGTTGCATAATCCCTCTGTCACAGATGTATCAATGACATGATTATGTAAATAGCAAAGTAACACTACATCAGCCCACAGTACACCTTGGTAATAATATAGGTTAACCTGATGTGCAAGTGTTCTGTGTAGTTGTTCACCTGCAGTGCTTGGTCCATACTGTCCCAAGTGGATAGCTTGAGAGGTACAAATATGCTACAGCAGCAATAGGGCATGTTTGCACATAAAGAAAGGACAGACCTGTAGAATACTTAGAAGTACTGTTGTTAACTAAATAGCCTAGAATGGTATTAATAGACTGTATTTCTCTCTCTCCCCATCCTTTATCTTCAAATATTTGTTATTGTTATGCACTGGTTATGGTTTACAATTAACATACGTTGTCCCATGAACTTTATTTTGGAGCATGTATTTTATTATTGTTATGTATCACAATGGTTTCATATTAACATACCTTGTTGAATTGCGTTTTCTGTTGGCCATATGTCATAACTGTTACTGGCATGTTATTAATACACTGCCTGTGCTGATAGTCATTGTTGTGTTTCACATAATATGAATTGATATGTAATGGGGTTACTTACAATGTTTTGGCATGATATTACTAACAATGGTTTTGTTCATAACTAACCTAAATGTATTGCTTCACCTCCATAATCACAGCATGTCAGGGTAGGCCAGTTCCAGCTGATCCACCTTTCCTGCCTCAACAGGCTGTGGCACCAGGCAGCAGCATGTCTGGGACTAAAGCCGGTGGTGTCCCCCTCTGCCGGCACTGCACCACCTTTGGATGGATCCACCTCAGGGGGCAGGGCCTACCCCCCTGGGAGCAGTGGCAGAGGAGTGGTAGCCGCTCAGGATTGACTATCGGCAATGGTGATCAGGATTCTTCACAGGAGTTATGAACAATGCCTGGGCCAGCTTGAGGGCAGACTTAACAACTTGGTGAGGCCTGCTGGCCCTGGCGCCCAGTCTCCAGCACAACCACCTTCGGGTCAGTGAAGGAGAAGAGTAGATTGCCCATGGGTGGGAACCTCAGTCACACTGCTGCCCCTTTTTTTTTTTTATTTTTTTAGCGCAGATTTGTACAGAGCTAAATAGAGTGCTGCGTCTTGCAAAATCTTGCAAACCCACTTAAATGAGCTATAAACTGCTTAAATGATCCTATTTGTTTCTCTCAGTCTTAGGCACATGTATAAAATAATGCCCCACACCATTATTCAAACCCTGGTCCCATTTAACTATAGCCTACTGCACTCACTCATTAGGCCACACAGATCACCATTACAGCAGCTGTTTTCAGGAAAATATAGTGATTGCCACTGACTGACTGCAATTGAACCTAATGGGAGAAATAGGAGTGTACCTTGGACTCTGATGTAAAACTACACCAATAGACATTCAAATAAATAATAATGTCAGTATGTTAGACCTAGAATAACAAGAAAATGTTCCCTTTTATCTGCAATATCTTATAACACACCTGCTAAGGCATCAGTGGCAAAGTATATATGTTCAACTGGGACCCTGCTGCAGAACATCTGCCTGTGAAAGCCATGCACATACCAATGGAAGTAGACAATGTGTGTCACAACCATATATATGGAAATACCTTTGCTGCAGTATTGAATCCGTAGCTCAGTCTGTTAAAAGCCTTGCAAATAAAACATTTTTTGCTGCACACAGTCCTGGGTTCAAATCCAGTGTGTTGCACTTCAATTACATTCTTTATAACACAGCATGTAAGGACTGACTCATGCAACTTTAATCCCCATAGGTTATTGCTACTGTATTATCAGATACCTAGTTTTGCAAGTCACAGGATGGCAGGTAGGGGCACACTGCACATATTCGGATAGCTTAACTATATCTCACCTACTACTTTGCTATTGGCACCGTTGCATAACAGATGTACTTTAAACACATGCCTAAACTGGACTATAATGGGTACCCTTACACTGGATCTCCTGTAATGATAGGCTGACACAGCTGCCACAGTTACAGCTTGCAGGTTTGCATTGCTGCCTGTCATTGTGGCACACTGGTGTGGCTGGACTGTCCCCATATAGTTGTTGGAGTAGCACACTGCTATTTGTCCAACAATGGCCATGCCACATATTAATAGGGATTTGCTGGAAGGGGACACACCACAGTACACTGCAGTAATGCCTGCAAAGACATACAGCAGAATCTTCCCAGCAGACAGGGGCATTACCCATTATTGCTACTATTTGGTGATAGCCACACATGTAGTGTATCGCCAAACTGTGAGGTATGATATGTGAGGGAGCAATGAATAGTGCAGGACATTATGGGTGTGTATACAGTGGACATACATGTATCTGGTCCTGTAATGTGCTCCCTTCTTGTTGTCTTGCAGGAACGATGTACCGACAGACACATCCTCCATTTTCATCTGCTGAAAATTACACTATACTGGATGCCCTCAGACTCAACCATCATATCTTGATGTCACGGGGTCTCCACAATCATTAACAGCAGGCAGCATTGTGGGTCGACCTTGTGAGGGCTGTTAAAGATATTGGCAAACAGGACAAGACCTATGAGCAGTTTTGATACCGAGCCACAGACATGGTCAATGCTGCACGTCAAAGGGCAGCTACTGTTGCCTGGGATTGTGCTGCAACTGGTGGAGAGCCTGCAACAGAACAGCCAGTCTCAGCCACAGAGGAATCCCTGGTGAAGCTAGGATCAACCTACAGCTTGCAACCAGCCATTATGCCATACATCCTGGGAGGTGGGTGCCACAGTGTCCACATCACAGGAGCATCCAGGTAAGCTGACTGTGTTTACCAGTATAATGAATTTGCAGTCATTGTGACAGGCTCTTCAGACCAGTACATGGGTGTCAAGTCTGTTTGCATTGGAGTGGGGTTGGCATTTTACCACAGCTGTTCATACATACTCAGAATGTCAGCAATATAGCCAGTATCACATTAGCTACCATACATGTGGATATACACACATATTACCTTGTAACACTGCAACATTTGGTGCTGCTGACAATACCTCTCTCTCACCTTTTCACAGGTACATCAAGTGTGGCCAGAGTTCATGGTCCTGTACCTGGTAAGTGTGATACTGTTGTTTTGCCACATCAGATATACCCTATGAATGTTAAGGACTGTCATTTTGCTTTTTACACAAGTGTTCTGTTTAGCTAGAGCAGAATAATTGTATATTCCATTTCGGAGTAGTTAACTACAGTGCATAGCCTAGGGAATGACAGGTGTGTATTTATATACACATTAGCATGTTTGCACTTTTAGTTATGAGCAACTACACAGCCTGCTATACATGAGGCAATTACTCTAAGATGTCCATTCAAACACAATAGGGAGAAGATACATACCTGAGTCAGTGGCACTACAACTGGTATATCATTCTCAAGATAGGTGTGCTGGGATTTGTGTGTAGTTCTGTCACGTACACTGTCATATTGCATACCTAATAGGTGTATTGAACTGACAATGTTACCTGGATGTAGGTGATTTGCATGTTATATAGGGCCTGGGTTGTCTGTGTATATTGTTTTGTCTGCGTGTGTGTGTGTGTGTGTGTGTGTGTGTGTGTGTGTGTGTGTGTGTGTGTGTGTGTTGTGCATGAGATCAGAGATGAGAAGATGTGGGACATGTGATACAGTTGTGGATCCTCATCTGTATGAGTGTATGAATTACCATACATAATACTGCAGGTGGTAATGCGCTGCTTTTGTCTTGCTTCTCACAACTGAACAGGAGGATTGGAGACTGTCCCCCTCACAACTTGATAATAGTTTCTCATCCTAATGATGATGGTGGCCATAGTGAGGCACATGTGAGATTGTCAGTGGCTGAATCTGTCCCAGAGGTTGACATCGCTCTACTGCCCCCATTGTCTGTGCACACAGTCAGTATGCCCACATATACCCAGTCACCAGAAGGCACAGATATTGGACAGTCAGAGGGTGAAGACATAGTACAGGACAGTGTGAGAACTATGGCATCAATGAGTGTAGACACTGGCCATAGCCATAGAGCTGGTTAGGTCCCATACAGGCAGACTGACAGGAGTACTTGAAGGAGGGCTGCTGCCCATCCACTTGCTGTTGCAGGTGTTGCATTGCAGGTCACTCACTGCATGTTTCAGGCTGTCATAAAGGCACAGGCATGAGCTGAATGCAACACCAGATGGATGCTTAGGGTTATGGATGCAGCACAGTCTGACATCTGTGACTGCCTCCAATACATTGGTGATGCCATGGAATGTTTCACTGATGTAGTGGATAGACTGTGGGCTCATGCAGTGTCTGTCTTTGAGCACACAATGTCTGTGCTGGAACATGTGGTTGGGGTTTCGTGTCGGACATGCGGACATAGGCCAGCAACACCATCTGCTGGTAGCCCACGTGGCCATGCACACTCAAGTTCCTGTAGTGGTAGCTCCTTCAGCAGTACAGAGGGAGGTATGCTATCCACACTACAATGTAGCATGTAGTCCTGGGTGGTCTCATAGGGACACAGACACCAGACAACATCGGGTACTAGCATCACATCTGCTCGGACATGGTGCTGCCTGTGCCACTCATGGAGAAGCCAATTTCTGTCTTCATGACTTGAGATGGTGAACTGTCAAGTCTATCATGTATGGTCCACAGCTGTCTACCATACAAACATGTAGGGCTAGCACTGAGACTGACTGTGTATGTGCACACATTCCACCACCACTGTCACATGCAGGTCAGCTACAGGCACACACAGCACTTCTCCATGGCCCATGTCATCAGCACCCCTTCCTGACTAACACACATGCTGTCAACTGTTTGGCACAGCCTAGACCTCTGGTTCCCCCACACCATACCCTTTCCATATGATGATACCTGTACCACATCCCTTCCATCCATGTGATCAATAAGGGACCTGCATATATGTGTCTGATGCACAGGGGGAGTATATAACTCTTCCTGTGTTTGTGTAGTGCAGTAGTGTTACGTCATAGCAGTTGTTGTGGGGCATGACAGGTACTGCATGCTGGCATGTGTCAGAACTACACATCAAACATTGTGTATCTTTACACAAGAAAAAATATTCACCTGGATACTGCAGCCAGTGATGTAAAATTGCAAATATCCAGAGGAAAAAAAATGTTGGTAGCACACAGCATCTTTGTTGCCTGATGGCAGTAGTGTTACAGAATTACAGATGTGTCATGGAGATGTATATGTTTTTGTTCCAGGAGTATGAGCAGTGCAACTATGGACACATGGAGGAAATGCAGCAGCACATGATGTCAAGGCAGCATAGCAGAGATATGATGTCAACAAGGTATGCCAGTATATGTGGATTGCTCCGTAGGTGCATATGTATTAAACATTGTGTCAGGGACAATGGGGGCAGGCAGCGCCATCATGCTTTAATACCCTGTGACACACTCTACTACCCTTGATACATGTCACTTAGGTAGTCTGCATGTACAACCATAGATGGTGGCAGGCATCAACTATGCTTATGTAGAGGAGGGGAATTTAGGGCCAGCATTTCATGACAGGGCCAAAAAATGCATAACCAATGCACAGGAGTAGGCCACATGGGCACATTTCTAGTGCTGTCGGGACAAATTTACACACACACACACACACACACACACACACACACACACACACACACACACACACACACACGTTGGATGGTATGAGATTAGAACCTCTACCTATCTAGAAGCTTGCAGTACTTATCACATACAGAACACTGTTTATCTAATAATACACTGTCAGCCAGTGGTCTTATGGTGGATTACATCAGCAGGCCTTGTAACTGAGGCCAATGTTAAGGCCAGCAGCATGTCAGTGGGCAAAAAATGCATAACCATTGTAGAGATAGCCCATAGGGACTTGTCTGACATGCTGCATCAGAATATATTTAGACACACACACACACACACACACACACACACACACACACACACACACACACACACACACACACACACACTTTGGATATTGTAAGAGTAGAATCCCCTATATATCTAGTATTATAGACTATAGCACACAGTACTTATCGCATGGGCCACATTGTTTATCTGATAATTCACTGTCAGCCTAAAGGTGGATGATATCAGCAGACATTTAGAGGAGGGAATTTAGAGGCCAGTAGCTAGTCACAGGGCCATAAAATGCATGCCATTGC
>NC_056749.1:821315909-821385909 GCF_019279795.1 Protopterus annectens | reverse complement strand
TGTCCAAGGCATTCCCTGGCTGTTTGCTGACCTTATCACGTGACTCAAACTTCAGAACTGTAGAGAACTTCACAGACTGTCCAGACTCTTGCCGAATATTTTTGGCCCTTTTACATATCATTGTTGTTTTCTGGCAAATCAGTGGCAAATCAGTCAAAATTGAAGTAAATTAATACTGACAGATATTTGAGTTTCACACTCCATGCACAGCAGGTGAGTCATGCAAATGCAGGGCCTGTTATTCTATTCACATTCAGTGCTTGTACGAACAAGTATTTAAAACATGTCCCAAGTTGTGGTCCTTGGTCCTACTTTTATTCAATGAATTTCAACATATTTCCTGCTGTTAGAGGTTGAGAGGTATGATGTGACTGGGGTACACTGTGAAACAGCGCACACAGCGTAACAGTCTGCATACCTCCCTCTGTACATGTTTTTGCTGAATGTCCAGCATTTTATCCCATATCTCTGCTGTGTTCCTCATACATTTGTGGTTTCATGGTGCTATACTGTACATTGGTCGCTGACTTGTTGTACCTACTGACCCACTTAACAGATGACCTTTACATCCTGCAGCTAATCTGACCTGTGTCAGCCTGCTGTTAAACTAGCCACCTGGTAGGTTATTCAGAGCGTGTATAATGTCTGTCTGTAGGTATGACCCTTTGTGTCCCCAGTCACACTGTCTTTGTCCAGCTTTCTTGCAGTAACAAACTGAGAGGTTCTGACAGTCTGTGGGACTACCACCATATGTGTACCCCACATGCAAATGATGTTGGATGCTGCCAGATTTGAACCATCAGCACCATTACTCATGCTGATGTCCCTGGCCCACTGAGCCACACTGTCCGCCAGAGAGAAAAGTGCCCTCCCTCACACTATGAACAAGATAGGAGTATTTTCTTGTCTGCTAGTATATCATTGCAGACTTACTGTTACAGCAGTTGTATGGCAACACTGATGTGTTTGGGGTGCTGGATGAACAGCCTATGCTCTGCTGGTATACACAGTCATGCGACTGTCCTGTGACTCCACTGTTTGTCATCTCCCTTGACTACTGTTGTGGACTTTCCAGCCATGTGGCCAAGTGCTAATGTGGGTCATGTACTAGTGAACAGAGTACCTGTTGTCCCAAGTATCTGTTAGATCTGTACAAGTAGCCCAGTAAACCCGTATAGATCTCTGCAATTATCCCAGTAGCACTCTCTCTCTCTCTCTCTCTCTATATATATATATATATATATATATATATATATATATATATATATACATATATATATATAGCCCAAAATATTCCCTTGCATACATGCAGCAAGTCCATACATATGCTACCATATTTATAATACCCCTTAGAAGTGGTGTACAGAAGAGTGACATACCTTGTGAATGCAGCAGTTGACAGACCTGAAATTCGGGGCTACCTCTGTCTGATGCAGGCAGTCCATAGCCCATATACAGTGACTTACAGGTTGTGTGGCCTGACTGGCATCATTTGTACTGATATGTATGTGAGTTGGAGTACAGTGTCTGTCCCTAGGGCCCCAGGTTGGCAGTGCATGTGCTATGCATTGTCTCTTGGCCAAGGCCAGGGCATATTGGGCATGCCTATATCTGTCTACAAGGACAGCCTCATGGAGTTCCTCCTTTTATTCCCCCTGTGGGTGTGGCTGTGGTAACCTAGGCACTGATGGGGGACTGTGCATCCTTCCATTTTCTAATCCTGCTGCAGCTGTTTCTGCAGGATCATATTGTGCAGCATGGCACATACTGTGAACATCTGTGCACATGTTGCTGGAGAGTACTGCAGGACTTCATCACATATATCAAGGCACCAGAACCATGACTTCAACAGCCCAAACACAATCTCTATGATGTTCCTAGTTTGTGTGTGTGCCTCATTAGAGCATTCTTCTGTGGGAGCATTTCTGATGGGTGTCATCATCCATGGTTTCAGTGCATAGCCAGCATCCCCAAGTAAATTGCCATCTGGAACGTCACCACTTGCAAACATCTGGTACATCTGTGATGCGTGCCAGATATGACAGTCGTGATAATGGCCAGGGAAGCCAGCACCCACATTCATGATAATGTCCTGGCAGTTGATGGAGTGATACCCCTTGAGGTTGACATAGATTCTAATCTCTTCACTGGGTGGTGCCTTGATGTGTACATGAGTGCAATCTATGGCACCCAGTACCTCAGGGTAGTGTACTACATGGTAGAAGAGTCACATACTGCTGGATGTCTCCCTGGGAGTGTGAGGAAGATAAATGTGCTCACTGGCATATGGCAGCATGGCATCCAGGAACTGGTGGCGTACCCTGGAAGCAGATGCATGTGAGACCCCCATCATGTCCTCAGTTGGTCTTTGGAAAGTACCTGTAACTAGTACCCTAAGGGCTACCCATACCTTTGTTTCCACTGGGATGGGTTCCCCTCTGTTGGCTTTGGGCCATTCTACTGTATTCCATAGTACTGGAATACAAAAGTGATCACCCCCTTTCAATCTATCTTGCTGTTTTAAAAATAGTGACTCTCTACTAAAACTTAACTTTTTTAGACAGGTTTATCTTAAGTTACCTACTTTCACATCTAACTTCTCTAGTGCACACTGCAGTGTTTAAAACCATTTTTTTTCATCTTACCTTTAAGCATCCCTGTGACTAGCATTTGCTATAATACCTGCTGGAAAGCACTAGGAAGCCTTAAACCGATACAAGCACTCAACTCTCCTTATTAATAAGGAGAAATTAATCATAGGCACTAAACAGCCTATAATTGCAAAGTAACTTGCTAAGGTAAGGGAAAACATCTCCTGTATTTTTCAAAAAAACACCAAACCAGGCATGTCCAAGGGTCAGCTTCCATTGATTTATCCTGTCCAACTGGTGAATCTGGGCATACTGGGGCAATGCAGCAATTGTCTCATGTACACAGACAACCCTATCCTCCTACTACCCAACAGTACAACCTGTGAGAGATGCACTTCCATAGCCAAACTAGAAGCAAAGCTCTCTCCACCCAAGATTGTGCTAGACATTCAAGAGGAGAAGGTTAACACCCACAGTACACCTCAAGCAACACATAGCCCTTCTAAACTCACACCACCAACACCCACACATAGCAACACTAAATCCACATATGCAGAGGCCCTTAACTGTAACCTGCCCAAGCAACAAGGACCTCCAAAGCTGAAATGCAAACAAACACCAATCACAACTAAAGTGTCACATAGCTCAGAACACCAGTGTGCCACCCAGCAACAGCCCCTAAGGCAAGACAAAGTACCTAGCACTTTAGTCATAGGTGAATCTATAGTCAGGCGCACTGATGTCCCACTCACCAGGCTGAACAAGGAGAAAATTACAGTGAGCTACCTGTTGGGTGCCAGGATTTGCCACATAACTCATGCACTCAAGTCACTCCACAAGTACAAATATGACTCTGTCATTGTCCATGTTGGAGTGAATGACTTGAGACGTACCTCTCTGGACTACATGAAAAAAGATGTGGAAGAGCTCTCGGATCATGTGGCCCAGGCAGGTATGACCCTAGCCCTGAGTAGCATCCTGTCTTTGCCCAGAATGATATCACAATATAAGGACAAAATGATTGACTTCAACAATTGGCTAAGCTTCTGGTGTCATTCAAAGGGGATCCAGTATCTGTCTGCCTGGGATGACATGATCGACAGACAATGATGCTTTGCCAGAGATTGTCTTCACCTGTCACCCGTGGGATTCAGGTTACTGGCGAAGGCTCTTGCCACCCCTATAGTGCCTTTTTTAGGCAAAGTTCAAAGGACAAAACCACCACCGTAACAGGTACATGCAAGCAAAATCTGAAGGTAATGCTACTCAATGCTAGAAGTCTAAACCTCAAAATGCACTCTCTTGAGGCACTCCTAAAAATGGAGAACATCCATATCTGTGCAGTAACTGAGACCTGGTTCAAGGCTCCAGAGAGCACCCCTGCAATACCAGGCTACACCTCTTACCACACTTTTCAGCCACCAAACTAGGACCAAAACACTAAAGCTGGAGCAGTGTCCATATTCACCAAGGATATTCACACCACCAGGCTAGTTGCCCAACACAATGCATCTGAAATTCTCCAGGTGCAACTAACACTAGGTAAGACTGCAATCCAAATTGTAGCTTACTCCAGATCCCCCACCATGTCCCAAGATTCTCACTACACCTTTCTAAACATACTGGAAATATTAATATACAACCAAACACCCTAATCCTGGGTGGTTTCAACTACCTAGCCAATAACTGGGAAAACTACCCATGTACCAACAGCTTTGCCCAACGGTTCTTGGAATTCATAAATTTCAATGCCCTTGATAAACTAATCCATAGTCCCACCAGGGGTTCCAATATCCTAGACCTGGTCATTACCAACATGGGAAATCAATGCTCCACACCTATGGTCACCCCCTCGTTGGTCAGGTCAGACCATAAGCTAATCACCCTTAACATCCACATCCAACCCCCACCCCCCAGTAAGGAAACCTCAATAAAAAAATTCTCCAAAGCCAACTTCATGCTACTCAAGTCAGAAGTTAAAAACGTCATGACACCCATGCAAATGGGAACTGAAAGTTCAACTGCTGAGTCCTATACTAAGGCACTGTACAAGCACATCCATTCATGCATGAATTGTGCCATCCCAAATAGAAACAAGATGCTCTCCTCCAAAAAAAAAGGAATCCAATCTGGTGGTCCCCTGGTTTAAACAAACTTTACAACAAAAGGAGGAAACTATTGCAGAAAAGAGGAAAATCTCAGGATGCAAAAAACTCCCTCACCAGCCTCAGTAAGAAGCTGAGATCCCTCATAAAATCCTCCAAAGCTAGTTAGGAAAATAAATTTGCCAAAGATTCCAAAGACAACCACAAGGCATTCTATAACTATGTCAAGAATCTAAATGGCAATGCTCAGATCTGCTCTGAGCTATAGCAGAATGGCATTAAATATACTGATCCCAAGGATATTGCCAATAACCTGGCAGATCGATTCAGTGCCAACTTCATCCCCCTCTCACCCCCTAAATGGCCCATCTTAATACTGGAAGATTGCCAAATTCCAGTAATAATGGCCACACAGGTAAAAAACGCACTCTCCAAAGTTAAGAATACAGCATCCATGGGACCAGATGACATCCAAGGCTTTGTACTACATGAAATACAAAATGAACTGGCACCTCTCCTAAGAGTCATGTTTAATCATACCCTCACCTCAGGTTTCATGCCCACTGAGTGGCACACAGTTACAGTTATCCCACTCCACAAGGAGGGTCCACCTTGGATCCCGGGAACTAACGCCCCCATCAGTCTGACTAGCCTGATCTGCAAGGCCATGGAACATATTATCATGGAACTTATAAACAACAACATTGGCAACCTTCAAACACTGGACCGCACCCAGTTTGGGTTCGTGAAGGGCCGATCTTGTCTCCTGAACCTGATTGACTTCTTCGAATCAGTCTCCAGAGCCGTGGACAAGGGTAAGGCAGTCCACACAGCCTATCTGGACCTCACCAAGGCCTTTGACACCATCCCCCATTCTAGAATCATAGATAAACTTACTAAGCTGGGCATTAATCCCTATGTCACTCGATGGGTTGCCAACTGACTTACTGACAGAACCCACACTGTAAAAGTAGCTGACTCCAAATCCAGCTCCAGACAAGTGACAAGTGGAGTACCTCAGGGTTCAGTCATAGGACCTCTGTTGTTTGGCATCTACTTCTCTGAAGTGCAGGCCAACACTAAGGGACTATGGCTAACAAAGTTCACAGATGACTGCAAACTGGACACCATTATTGAATCCCCAAATGATGTGGATACTCTACAAAAGGGCCTTACAGAAACATATTCTTGGTGCCAGAGCCATGAGCTCAAGATCAATGCCAAGAAATGTATAGTTATCCCCTTTGGGAAAAAACATGTACCTCTGAATTACCACATAGGTGGCAGTACACTAAACACTGAAAGTGTGATAAGGGACTTAGGGACACAGGTGGACAGTGGTCTCACCTTCAATAACCACATCACCACAACAGTCAGGAAATCCTTCTATGTGGCACACCTTATCACTGAGGGCTTTTCATCCAGAAAAAAAGGAGGTCATTGTCCCACTGTACTCATCCCTCATTAGACCCATTATAGAATACAATGCCCCATTTGGTATGTACCTCTCAAGACATCTGCAACAACTGGAAAGGCCGCAGAAATACCTCACTAAAAGAATCACAGGCCTAAAGCAGATGCCCTATGCTGACTGCCTTAAAAAACTCCAGCTATACTCCATCGCATATCATCTACTCCGAGGTGATCTCTGCTTAACATACAAGGCCATGTCAAACCCAGAGCTGCTGGACATGCTACACTTAAAGAAATCCCAATCCCTCAGAGGCACACACTCCAGGGATCTAAATCTTGTCATCACAATAAACAAAACATGCTGGAGGGATAGGTTTCTGATCAAAAGACTCCCCATACTCTGGAATAAATTGCCCATACATGCCAAGCAGAGTACCTCTTTGGCCCTCTTCAATAGGAACCTTGATGATTGGATGGGGGAAAGGAAATTCATCCTGGGGATCACATCAGTCACCCTGCTAGACAGGGGTCCAGGGAAGTAAATAGTGTGGGAAGAAAAAGCCATGGAACTGTTATGGTTAGGATTGTATAGGCCCTATGGTTGATAGCCTAGTACCACCCTATGAACCTAGAAACCTATGGGTCTGAGTTGAGGGCAGCAGACCTCACTGAGTTGTTGTAGTATTTCCATGTCCACCCCGTATCACTCTACAGTCTCCAGGTCATGTAGCTCCTGTAAGGTTACCTTCGACCTGAACACTCTTCTCCTTCTCTGTCTAGGCCTGTTGTCAGCAGCAGCAGCATTGACTTCAGCATCTAGCAGATACAGATGTAGCAGACTTGCAGCAGCCCCTAGCATTCTCTAGGTTAAAATTCCCAAGTCTGTACTCCAGTGGTGCAGAATATGGGGTAAAATCAGACTGTAGGGTGTCTGCATACTTTATAGTACTCTGCTGTAGGTGTACTCTGTGTGAGTGGCTCCCTATGATGCATTCCATTTGCCAAGTACATCATTAAGGGATTTAATGGCCCAAGTGTAACAAAGCTCATCAGTAATCAATACATCACTGTCTTTCTCAGCCATTTTTTTTTTGACAGCCTTACTTGCTGAGCACTGTGGCACACCTTGCAAACCCATGCCACAGAGGTAAACAAGTCTTAGCAGTGAGCAAACACATCCCCATGGAAGGCAGACTCAGCACAGTTGCATGCTGTGCAAACACACTCAACCACATTCAAACCTGTTAAAACATGTGCCCTTAAGGTAAACAAAGCTTAGCATTCAGCAGACACACACCCCTGCTGAGTAGAGCAATGAGCCGCACAAACAGCTGCCACTGAGCTCCGACACACTCAAACGTTTGTGTACAGACCCCCTTTTGATGTCAGCTACTTCTTCTGTGGACACCAACACAGTCCTGTGCTTACACGGATCGGCTCTGCGGACACAGATACCCATTTCTGCTATTCAGTAACCCCAGCTCATTTGCATACAAATCAGTGCACAGTACCTGGCAACTACACAGATTCAGACCCTGCTTTGTTAGCAATGACAGCAGTCCTACATTGTAC
The DNA here is from genome assembly GCF_019279795.1 of Protopterus annectens. Lineage (NCBI taxonomy): Eukaryota > Metazoa > Chordata > Ceratodontiformes > Protopteridae > Protopterus > Protopterus annectens. The sequence goes on along the minus strand of NC_056749.1, from coordinate 821,378,228 downwards.
ATACCCCACATATGGTTCTGTAATGCATTACTGTTACATATTCACAAATTCTGGTTTTTACTATATTTTCTTTTTTCCATAATGGCATGTTTGTGCACTGTGGCGCACTGCTCAAACATACTCATGGTATTACAAAAAATTATTTTATATTATTTTCCATACAGTTTTGGATGCACAGTGTTTACTTTTGCACATATCTGTGTCTTCTATGTTATTTTGCCACTGTAACTCCACTTTTCAGCCCCTGGTGTCATTTTACCTTCCTGTACATGGAATATTTGCATGTACATTATGGACACCAACATGGCGTCTGCACAGCTGCTTATCTGCTTGCTGGATCATTCTACCTGCCTCTGCCTTATTTGCATGCATTTCACCTGCTTATGAGGAGATTTGCATGCCATGAACAATTCCATGTCCGCACCCTCGTGCACGCCCCTCAGCTCCCTTTACTGGATCGCATATCTGCTTAGTCTCATGTAAGCAGTGTGCCACTATGCCTACATGGAAAATAAGTCCGTGTAGGCTTTATTAAATTCCCCCTGTGTTGTTCAAAAGATAGTTTGACATCTATAGTAATGCTTTGCTGTCTTCACTACAATTTCAGTCTTGTTTTGGGAGTAAATTTAAAGTCCTGTGGGGGTGGTTTAGATGAAAACAGTAGCAGCTTAGATTTTTGGGGATTTAGTAAACATTGAGGTTCATTTAACAGGGTTACTATGGATAAGGTACTTTGTGTTATACTTAGTAGGTTTTGGAAATTACTGGAGGAAGAAATAATGGTGGAGTCATCAGCATATTGGTTGAGTGTACTTTGAAGGGAGGAAATTGTTTATGAAAATATTAAAAAGGAAATTCCCTAGAATAGATCCTTGAGGAGCTCCTGTTTTATTGGGTAGATATTTAGATAGGCTACCATTGCATCTTACACACTGATGTCTATCAGCTAAGTAGTTTGCGAACCATGAGAGGTGGCTTGAGAGAATCCTACTATCGATAGCTGGTGTAGTAAAGTGGGATGTGACACTGCATCAAAAGCCTTTGATAGGTCTAGTAGAATTACTGCTGTCAATAGTCCAGCATGTAAGGCTTTGATAACAGTGTCTAAGGAGAAAATAGCAGTGGTGGTACTTTGTGCTGGACGAAAGCTATTGTGTGTAGGTGCCAAGAGGCTATTGTCAGTGAGATACTTCAGTAATTGTATGTGTGACTGCATTTCTCCAAGAGTTTGGATGGGGGAGAGGATGAAGATAAGATAATAACTGGTAAGGTCATTGGTTTTGCCGCCTTTATGTAAAATAGTAACAATGGATTTTTTCCAGAGTTTGTGAATGGATACTATGATGGACCTATTAATGAGGATGCTAATGTGGTAGGCTATGGTGTCATCAGTGAGTCTGAGATATTCTGAGGGAAGGTTGCTGGCAGATAGGGAGCAGGGTTTCAGCTGTTTTAGCAGTTTATACACAAGTGTGATGAGTACTGTATGCAGAGAGAAAGGGCAGTCAGTGTAGTTGTTTATTGAGTTTCCAGTATGAGGGGAGTTGCTGGTGTGAAGATTTGCCTGTGCTGCAGCTATAGGGTTTGGAGGGCAAGTTATTAGGTTTTGAATACTGTTCATGAAGTGGGAGTTAAGCATTTGAGCTATGTCATGAGGTTCTTTGTCTGGGGCTGGGGATGGGCTTTCTAATGTTCCAGCATTAATGAGTGAGGACACGGATTTGCAAAATTTGATAGGACTTTTTGCTTGGCTGGATAGTTTTTTTGACAGAAATAAGTTTTTTTGGTTGTGATTACTAATTTTTTTGCTGTGTTTTGTTGCTGTTTAAATTTGAGTTTGTTGGCTTTTTTTTTTTTTTTTTTTTTTTTATTTTTACGCCATTTTGTCCAGGCTCAGTCTCGGGAGAGTAGTTTGATGGCTTTACTTAATGAAGGGGCGTGGTTTAGTCTTGCCCTTTTGATCTGGATAGGGTCAAGGCTGATAAGGGTTCTAAGAAAACTTTATTATTATTATTTTTTTTTTTTATTATTTACTTTATTAAAGTGGCTGATGGCTTCTTCCAGGGGTAATGTTTTAGCAGGGTCTAGTTCAGGGATTTTAGTAAATTATTACATATATAGTATGTATGATTATATATAGTTACTACTGTAACATTAATTATATAAGTATCTTGTCTATCTATATTTCTATATATCTATAGATAGAATACCTATGCCTATCAGTCTGTCTATATATGAATATATATATATATATATATATATATATATATATATATATATATATATATATATTTATATTCACACACGTGTGTGTGTGTGTGTGTGTGTGTGTGTGTGTGTGTGTGTGTGTGTGTATCTATCTATATATATATATATATATATATATATATATATATATATATATATATATCTATATACATATATATAAATGTATATGGATTCATTTCATGCTCAAATTTTCAAAACTTCAAACTGCAAATGGTTGAGACCTTAAGATCGAAGTTTTGAAATGTCGAATGTTTTGAATGGAGATTGCTGTACAGAACGGAAAATGAAATTTACCATTTGCCTCACTGTACTGCGATCTCGGAGTTGGTATATTTAATTAACAGGGGGTGTGGGGGGAGAAGAGGGGGCTTGCCCCCTGCAAAAATGTAAAAAAAAAATGTTGGTTTTATTTTTTTATTACAATTTCAAAGTTTCAAAACTTCGATCTTATGGCCTTGACCATTTGCAGTTTAAAGTTTTTAAACTTCGAGCTTGTAAAGTAGATCCATATATATATATATATATATATATATATATATATATATATATATATATATATATGTGTGTGTGTGTGTGTGTGTGTGTGTGTGTGTGTGTGTGTGTGTGTGTGTGTAACTTGCACGCAAATGACATACACACATGGGAGAGAGAGATAATGTTGCATGATATATTCATATACTGGCTGTAGATATAAACCATGTAGATAAAAGTCTTCCTAATTGTAACAGTTAAACTTGCGTTATGTTTTAAGGGTAGTATATGCATACATAGGCTTACAGAGGTTTGCAACACAGTAATGTTATTTTATTTATTTATTTTTATTTTACATTTGTTAACCGGGAAAGTCCGACTGGATACAGGTCCATTTTCAGAGGAGGCCTGGGGAGAAAATCTCCACATGTACATAGATACAGAAGCCTTAACAGTTGTAGTTTTTTATACAATTACATATCGATAAATGATCCATATTTGTTGGAATACATACATAAAAACTTTACAATTATTAATTTTCATATTAGAACATAAACATTTTTAGTAGTACAAAACTGAGCAAGGTAGCATATCATTCAGTAGTACAATACATTAGAGTAAGACAGCTGATGTTTCACACTTATTATAAAACAGTTTCTACAAGTAGCCAGGGAATATAGTAATACAAAGTGAATAGTGAGTAGTTTAGTCTGGGTTTGTACAGGCGTACAACCAGTGAATTTTTAGGTTTGTTTTGACAGACATTTTAAACTGGGTTATGGAGTGGACTGCTTTAAGTTCGGCGGGGAGTAGGTTCCAGATTTTGCCAACAGAGTTGGAAAATAATGACTCACCAGGTAAGTTGTTGCATTTAACAGTTTGTACTAGCATTTTATTAAAAGAGCGGAGTGTTTTTAGGTTACCGTAGGGGGTTATTATATCTTTGAGTATGGGTATGCTTTCTGGTTGATAGAGGACTTTGTGAGCAGCTATTAATTGGTTATACTGAAGTTGAGAGTGTAACTCTAGCCAGCCTAGGGATCGTAGGTTACGACAGTGGTGTGTTCTATATGCTGAATCTGTGGCAAATCTGGCTATATTAGTATAGCAGCTATTGAGTTTATTGAGGCCAGATTTACTTAGGTTTGTATAGATCAGGGAGGCATAAAGAAGGGTTGATAGTAAATGTGTACAGGCAATCACTGCTCTAGCAGTTGGGGTTAGGAATGGCTTAATTCTGTATAAAGAGCCAAGTTTCTTATTGACTGTTTTAATGGTTCTGTTGACGTGGGCATCATCAATGTTAAATGAGCAGAATATGTTTACTCAATAGTACAATGCAATTTCCTAATGTTCTACAAAACAGAGAGGTATACAGAGCAGTATGGTTAGTATATAGGACAATGCAAAGTCACAGAACAACTGAGAGAAAAGAGACAAGCAAAAAATATGGCTCATTTCAAAGCCCACTACATACAGTAGTTACAGATCACATACATGGCTTCCTATACCTTTTAATGTGCTAGGTATTTAGTACAGTATGTGCATTATGTCCATATTGTATAATGGCTTAACTCTGACACAAAATTATAGCTTGCAAACTGACCTTGTTATCATATCCCTATAACATTAACTGTGTGGCTGATGTAATTAAAATGGGTCATGACAGAGTTTTCTTGAAGAACTGTTGATAGTTCAGAGATGCTAAAAAGTTTGTTAACTTGGGTAATGTTCTGTTCTTCATAGACCCTCTTTAGGCTCAAACAAGCAGCTCTGCTTGGTTAAGTGACTCACTAATGGTCATACAATAAGCGATGGTGACTGTACAAATCTAACCAAACACTCCTGTGAGTCCAAGCATATGAGACACAGTCTAAAACCAATGCTGTTTATTTTTTAATTAGCAGACTAGACTGGTTAAAGGGAGTCAGTAGGATGTCGACTGGCACCTTATTTGTTTCTTTTAGTGACTGAAATAATGGAAGGGGAATATGGAATGCCACTGTGGTTGGCAGAAGGAGATGACGTTAGGATGCAATCTGTTTACTGATGACTATTTGATGATGATGATGGAGAAAAAAGTAATGAAGCTATTTGAGATGTTGAAACATATTAGTTGTTTTTTGGAGAAAATATGACCTTTATTTAATGAGTCTATATGAGAGAGAACATTCTGGAATGAAACGGAAGAGAAACAACAAAACAGAGCCAAGAAAGGCAAATCAGTAAATGAAAAAATCATATTTGTTTGTTTGTATGTCTGTCTACCTCTATATTGATCTGTCTGTTTATTTATATGTATTAAACCCTTTTGTTAAAATAAATCGGGATCAGATAGTATTAACGTAAAAATAACAACGTTATTTATTTTATATACATGAACTTTCTGAATATGTTGGTACTCCTGTCATTTGCATAGTGACCCAATAGAAATGTTAGCACCGCATATTTCAAACTGACAGACTCATCATATTTGTAAATGTCAGTCTTGAACAATTGGCGCAAATGGCTGAATGCATGCCTATATCAGTATGAGAGAAAGAACTTGACTCTGTGAGGAAAGGAAGCAATATGTGTTAGCTAATATAATGCTAAAATAATAGGTGAGTTTCACTACAATATTAGGGTGATCTGAGGAAATATTGCAGAAGATGTTAAGAAGTCTGGATAATTAATAAAAAGTGCACAACTGTTACTGGAATATTTAAAACACCTGATGGAAAAAAGCAAGATGGTCGTGGGTGGATTATATGATTGCTGGACTTTTTTATACAATGTGAACTGGACTGTGGGTGGAACTGACAGCTTGTATTAAAAAAGGCTGTCTAAAAAAGGCAATTAAGGAAGCTGATTCCTTAGCTGGAAGTTCAGCATGCTATTTGAGGAGTGAACTGCACAATCCCTGCTCCTTGTGGATTTAACCTGATTCAGGTTTAGGTGAAAATGTTTTGTTTGGCGAAGCTGAAAGAAAGAGCTGACAGAGACTGTAGCTGTAACTTTCTCTTTAGCAGACGGGAGCTAGAGAAGCTGTTTAGAAGGGTTTGTGTTCACAATAAAGCCTTGCATTAAAAGTAATGAATATATAGTATAGACTTGTAAGTATTTTTCACTTTCATTTGAGCTTAGGGCAATAATTTATTTACAAACTTTACTACAATAAAGAGCATTGGATTTATATTGGATTTTACAGTGGTTATTTGCTCCTTCAGTGTGGTTTTAGCAGTATTAGGAGTTTACTTTTTTTTCGGGATATTTACAAACTTTGCTTAGTCATATGTAAAGGTTGGAAAGGTTAGGTAATGCGAAACAAAATAACTTAGGATACTTTTGAAAGTTTTAAATATTTTAAATATGTGGCTCATTACAGGAAAGGAGAATAAAGAAATTCTTATCAGTGATCTTAAGCTTCTTTGAAAGAAAAGGTGGGAAATTAAATTTACAAAGCTGAAGAGTTCTATTAATGAAAATAGTATAAAACTGATTTAATATGCTAAAGGGAGACTCAGTGCACAGCGGTACATAATGAATAAAAGGTATGCAGTTAAAATAAACTTATTTAAAGGAATAATCTCGGCTGGAGTGCCCTTCTGTGTGGAGTCTGCATGACCTTCCCGCAGTCAATTGGCATTTGAAAGACATACGTAGAATGGGTGTGCCTTCGTTGAAGGTTGGGCATTGAGTTGGCACCTCAGCACCCATAAAAAAAATCTACACCAATCATTAGCGGACCGGAGTTCTGCTGTGGCGACCCCTAACCGGGAAAAACCGAAAGAAGAACAACAACTAGAATGTATTTGGAGAGAAAGAAAACAAAGTGGGAAGAATAATATCTTCTGATATTGCCAGAGTTTATGGCAATGTTTATTATAAACAAGGATGTAATATAATGATGCAGTGTGGTATAAAATAAAGGCTCTATTTGCTGAAACCAGTAAATGCAGACTTTTGAATAAGAGTATTGTGAAATGTCTGACTGAGTGAAAGTATAAAATGGTGGGTAGGGGCTGCCCACAAATAGTATACACTTTGCTTTAGTCATGAATCCCCTAGCAGAGAATTGCTATTATTCACAAGAGGCTAGTAGGAATGTAATGTAGGGATTATGCTATCAGTAAGGATGCGATATGCAGATGCTATTTTAATTGTGAACAATAAGACATTTTTTTACAGAATTAGAAAAACACATTCATGCACTTGGTTTATACTTAAATAAATCAACATATAAAATGTCATTAGGATGGAAAGAATAAAAAGAGTTTAATTTTTATTTTTTTAATTTAATTTAAAATTTTTATTAATTTAACCTATCTTCCTTCTGTAAACTTTCATTCTTGTGGTATGAGCCTGAGGATTAAAATTTCATGCAGTGATAAGCACTTTTTCTTCTGTGTTGAGCTGCATGACAATAAAGTTTACTTTGACTTTGATATACATATATATATATATATATATATATATATATATATATATATATATATATATATATATATATATGTAGATCTAGATAGATCCATACATGCATACATACACACACATTAAATACTTTCATACCTTATATTTTGGATGCAAAATACTTCCTCCAACAATTACATGTTACAGCAAGTTTCAAACATTAGATGGAGGAACTATATAACAATATATCTTAATTCTTCTTCTGGCTTTTCTCGGTTAGGGTTTGCCACAGCAGATCACCTGTCTGCTCATGACTGGCAGTGAAGTTTTACGGTGTTGAGTTGCCAGCCCGGTGCCCAACCTTCCACAGAAGGCACACACACACACGCACTCACAGCTAGGGCCAATTTAGAGTGTCCAATCCACCTACAGCATGTCTTTGGGATGTGGGAGGAAACCGGTGCACCCAGAGGAAACCCACACGAACACAGGGTGGACATGCAGACTCCACACAGAAGGCACTCCAGCCGAGGATCGATCCACAGACCCTCTTGCTGTGAGGTGACAATGCTAACTGCTGCACCACCACGGCTGCCCAAAACAATATATCCTAATAAAAAAGTAAATGGAAAGCTGTTTAACAGGTAGCCCTTTATTTGAGTACAACAGTCATTTCCAGGGTGGTCGCTATATGGGAAAATAAATGAACTTTCAGGGATAGGGTGGCCCTATACACCTTATAATGGTATGGTCCATTGTTCCTCCGGTAATGACCATCCTGTTGGTCATATTTGCTTGCTTAAAAGAGATGTACTTTATGATTCATATCTGAAAGTATACTGAGTGTCTTTATTCTTACAATGAGTTTCAAACATTACAAAGTATAATAAGGAGTTTTATTTGGGAAAATTGCTTACACAAATTAGCTGTTTGGTGGGGTCAGAAAAGAAACTGATAGATGATAACTATGTATTTGAATAACATTATATAATGGAATCCATTGGGTTGTAGGCAATGCTATATGTATATTTTAACAGAACATTACTGAGTAAAGCCTTTGCAAATGTTAGATGGCAGACATCAGTATAGGGGAAGCAATTAAAGAAGGATGGAAAAGAATCAGGAGCAATAACATTTTTTTATGGAGACGTTTAACAAATAAATTAACAGTCATCTTAATTATATGAAAGAATGCAAATCAATATGCAAATTATGTAACATGGAAGAAAATGGAATATCTATTATTAAATTATAAACGAGTAGAATATATTTGAAATATGGCAAATCAACTATGCAAACAACGTTATTTGAAAGATAAAAATGATTATTATTTGTTTGGGAAATATGGGTTGGCATGAAAAAAAGTTATTGGACAAGTAAATAGGATGGTGCAGTTTACTGTAAGCACTCCACACAGTTTTTTGTGCATGTATGGGCGTGTCTTCAGATGACTGACAGTCAATGATTGACAGCCATGAAAAATAGGTATATTACTTGTGAATAACGCATATTACACTGAAGTCACAGAAATGGTAACCATGATTCTTGGTTCAACTGTCAGAAGGGAGACCACTGTTTACTTACACCACCTGCCATTTCCAACATTGAAAAAATCAACTATTAGCAAGTTTGTAGCTCAAATACACATCAACAATTAAACAGAAAATGTAATTTTGTGATTACTTCAACTGAAACAATTATTTTTTTTAGATACGTGAACTTTCTGAATATGTTTTGAATGTGTGGCTTTTCCTGTCATTTACATAGTGAGTTAGTATAGTATGTTTCACTTGTGAGTTTGTTTAGTCTTCATTTATTATTTATTTATTTATTTTTGATTCATTACTTATTATGATTGCTATCATTCGGTGAAGGATTCAGGGTGGGTAACAGTCGCCTGATGGATGTTTTGCTGTGTGTTTCTTTTTACATTACATTTTATCCATTAATAATTAACAATTCAAAACGGGTACAACTCATGATCATAACTTGACTACAAATAAACATATAACAATAGCTACTAAGAAAACCAACAGCAGAAACTATGTAGAACTATTTACAGCTCAGCAGAATATACTGTGGATGTACACTAAACAAGGAAGTAAAAGAAGAGGAAGCATCAGAGAAGAAAAATAAAAAGTAACCTCCTTGGGGTGTCACTCCCTTTTCAACATTGCCAGACAGGGCTTCTGTAAACTCTTTTCCACTAGATAGTATAAGATAAGGCCTTCTGAACTAAGGTAATGGAGCAATTATAATATTGAAGCCAAGTCATAGGGCTATTCATTTAAAATTCATGCTTTAGCCTGACAAAGTGTATCCAGATTTACAAAAAAAAACTGTGCCTCCTTAGGCCAGATGCTAAGGAAGATGCCTCTACTCCCTGGACAAACTGATTCATGAATCCATTCATACCTGGGGCTTTAATATTTTTCAAGGATGTGACTACTCTTGTCACTTCCTATTCAGTTATAGGACTTTTCAGTTTATTTCTATCCAGACTGCTTATTACCCACTGCCTTCTTGCCCTGAACCCCCAGACTGGATTCCTCATCTCCATGCTAGTAGCATATAACCTCCCATAGAAATCACTGAAGTGCTCTGTAATCCTCTTCTCTCCTGAAATTAATTCCCCTAAATTATTTGTATTCTTTGAAATGTTAGTCTTGATAATTTGCCCTTGAAAAACAATGCCATACATTTTGGATTACCTTTTCTATGAAGCCATCAGAAATCAACATTTGCATAAGTTTGGCTTCAACTTTGTTGATAGCTAATAAGTTCTGCTCCACTGACAACTGAAGTGTAAACCTTGCTTCCTCTGCATTACCTGGCTTTTCCATTGCTTTCATCTCAGCTATCACAAGTTCTCTTATCTTCCTTTGTATTTTACAATCCTTATCCCCTCTCTGGAAACCTTCAATCTCCATTATATCTCCCCTGATGGCTGCTTTGTAGCCTTCACACTAGAGATCCCCCCGCCAGGTATGTTCCTTTGAAAGACATCCATTATAATCACAACAATTCTGTCCTGTCCATTGGTGATTTCCATCTGAAATGGGCCCACCACCAACTAGCATACTTAGCTTCCTTTTCTGGCATCATAATCACTAGCATAAATGGTGCATGATCTGATGCCACTGTTGTGTGAATCAGTGGCATGTGGACACTAGATTTATAACTGTTTTGCACTAATATATAATCCAGCCTACATACTTGAGTTGTCAGAACCCACAAAAAAGGAGAGCATTAAGGCGTCTGGGATATGGACCTGCCAAAAGCCACACCAACCAAAGGAGTCCATCCATTGCTTATGATATGTCTGTGCTCTTTTGTGGTATTCCACTCTGCTAGATAATCTACCAATCTTCTCATTAATGGTTAGATTGAAATCAACACTGGGTATGGAAAACCTGCCTGGAATCATTAGGTATTGCTACTACCCCAAGAAACCTTAAAAAATTCCTATTTTCAACATCAGATGCATATATATATATATATACATCTAATTTCATAACACTTAGACCAGAACATCTAAAACCCAAAACATCTAAAACCCATAACATCGAATTTCATAACATCTAACACTACAAATCACAAGAAAATAACATCCCCTCCACATATAACGACACCAAACTACCAAACACACTTTTTACTGTGTTTCTGCAGGGGGCTTGATACAGTGGGGTTAGGAAATTAACTTTTTCCCAATGTAGTGAGATCTTGGAGTTGGTAAATTTAATTTATGGGGGGGGGGGTGCAAGGGGGCTTGCCCCTTGTAGAAACGTAGTAAAAAGTGTGTTTGGTAGCTTGGTGTTGTTATATCTGGAGGGGATGTTATTTTCTTGTGATTTGTAGTGTTAGATGTTATGAAATTCGATGTTATGGGTTTTAGATGTTCTGGTCTCAATCTTATGAAATTAGATGTTATGGGTTTTAGATGTTTTGAAGTAGACCCATATATATATATATATATATATATATATATATATATATATATCAAAGTCAAAGTCAAAATAAATTTTATTGTCACTTTGCTTCACACAAGTGCAAACCTAGCAAAATTGCGTGTTTTCGGATTCAATGTGCATACAATACATAGACTACATTTAACATGACAATAATACACAAAATTCTATAGACAGATGACAAACACAACAATAATAAATATTTGCATCATTGCACTGATTTAACAGATTGTCACTCATTACTAGGTTATTAGTTTATTTTCACTGGAAAATTGCACTTAAGAGATTGACTTAAGGCCTACATTTATATTGCACAGTAAGACAGTTCAGTTTGATTACTGCTGACTTTGCTGTCTGGGTGTAGGTAAGACCTCATTACATATTGCATTATAGAGACTTTTCAGTATTGTTGGGTTACTGCCTTCATGCCCAGTGTGAAGGGTACTGTTCCTAGAGCTCAGTGACCTGATGGCACGTGGAAAGAAGCTGTTCCTGAATTCCGTGGTTTTGCAGCGTATGCATCGAAAGCACCTTCCTGATATTAAATGTGAGAACAGCTTGTTATCAGGATGAGTGCTATCCCTTGGTATTTTCCTTGCCCTGCTGAGACATTTAGACATGTGCATGTCTTGTAAGGCTGGCAGGGAGTTCCTGATAATCCTCCAAGCCACTTTCACTACCCTGTGGAGGGACTGGTACTCAGAAGCAGAACAGCTTCCATACCATACTTTAAAGCTATTTGTCATTATACTTTTGATTGTATCCCTGTAGAAGGTTGTGAGAGCCATTGATGGTAGGTTTGCTCTCCTCAACCTTCGCAAAATGTGAAGCCATTGGTGCGTCTTCTTAATGATGGCATTTGTGTTGGCTGACCATGTCAAGGCTTATGCAATGTGCACCCCCAGAAATGTTGTGCTTTTTACTGTTTCAACTGCTTCTTCATTGATTACAAGTGGAGAATGCTCTCTGCTGCACTTCCTGTGGTCCACAATTATTTCTATGGTCTTGTTGACATTTAGTGCAATATTATTGCTATAACACCAACTTTTGAACCGATTCACCTCTTCTCTGTAGGCTGCCTCATCATCATGAGGCCCACAACTGTCGTATCATCTGCAAATTTGATGATATGATTTGAGCTGTGTTTGGCAGTACAGTCGTAGGTTAGTATGGTGAAAAGCAGTGAGCTTAGGACGCATCCCTGTGGGACTCCAGTGTTCAGGGTGATGCTCTCTGATGAATTCTTGTCTATGCACATTTTCTGGGGTCTGTCTATACTCCAGAATCCAGTTGCACAATGGAGTGCTGATGCCCAGTTGAACCTGGTTTCTGATCAGATTTTGTGGGATAACTGTATTGAAAGCTGAACTGAAGTCAATGAAAAGTAGTCTCATATAGCTATTCTTGTTCTCCAGGTGGTCCAACAATAAGTGGAGTGCCAAAGAAATAGCATCTCCGGTGGAGTGATTGGGGCTGTCTGCAAACTGGAGTGGATCGAAGTCTGCCTGTAGTTTGGGTGTTATTACACCTTTGACCAGTCTCGCAAAGCATTTCATCACAGTGGAGGTGAGAGCTATGGGATGACAGTCATTTAGGCTAGCAGGCTGTGACTTCTTTGGCAGTGGTAGAATGTTTGTGTACTTGAAACATTTGGGCATAATGACTTGACGCAGTGAGTTGTTGAAGATGTCTGTGAGTGCATTTGTTAGTTCACACAGTCTCTGAGCACTCTACCAAGAATGTTATCAAGTCCAGGTGTTTTCCTGGGGATAACTCTTCATAGGGTCCTTCTGACATCAGCAGGGTTGAGGTTGAGCTCTTCCTAACTCTTGTTGTTGGTGATTTTCTCTGCTGCTCTCTTGCTCCCTTCCTTAAACCTACTGAAGTAGATATCGAGCTTGTTTAGGAATTCTATATTTTCATCACACTGTGAAGATGGGGACCTGTAATCTGTTATAGACTGGATGACCTGCCACAGGCGCACCCATATTCACACATATATATATATATATATATATATATATATATATATATATGTGTGTGTGTGTGTGTGTGTGTGTGTGTGTGTGTGATGCTAATTAATTCCAAATAGAGATTAATCAATCATACTATACCTACTACTAAATGTAAAATGTCAATATGACGAAGCTTATGTAAAGAGACAAGCATGTTAAGTTCCTAATATCGTTTTGTGCTGTGCTACTAAATGCAGCACTTGGAATATAAAATGACAGCAAAATGTATGCCAGGCTGAAGTATAATTCACATATGAGGCCATTTTACCTATACAAAAGAAAGTATTGGAATGTCACTAAACAATTAGCACATCATCGACACCTATACAAGCTGAATTCTTATCATAGGTTCATAGGTTCATAGGTGTGTACTAGCCTAATGGCCCTGGAGCCTTTACAAGCCTACCCCATAGAAGTGCCCTGGCATCATGCTGCCTTATGTTAGTTCCCAGTGTCTCTATCAAGTAGATCCACTGAAGTGATCCCCAGGGTGAATTTTCTATTTCCCATCCACTCATCAATATTTCTCTTGAAGAGTGCCAGTGAGGTGCTCTGCTTGACATGTACGGGAAGTTTATTCCAGCACATGGACAGTCTCTGGTTATGAACCTGTCCCTCCAGCATGTTCTGTTGATTGTGGTAATGAGGTTGAGGTCTCTGGAGCATGTGGAGCAGAGGGATTGGGATTTCTTTAGATGTAGCATTTCTAACAGACCTGGGTTAGAGATGACTTTGTAAGTCAAGCAGAGGTCGCCTCTTAGTAGATGATATGAGACAGAGAATAGCTGGAGTTTTTTGAGTCTGTCCATGTATGACATGTGTTAAAGGCCTAGGATCTTCTTTGTGTGGTACTTTTGTGGCCTTTCCAGCTGTTGCATGTGTCTAGTGAGGTACATGCCAAATGGGGGCATTATACTCGATGACTGGCCTAATGAGGGAAGAGTAGAGAGAGAGAGATGATGACTTCTTCTTTCTGGATGAAAAACCCTTGGTAATGAGATGTGCCACATAGAAACACTTTCTGACTACAGTGGCAATATGGTGGTCGAAGGAAAGGTTGCTATCAACCTGTGTCCTGAGATCTCTTATAATGCCTTCAGTGTTCCATGGGCTCCTCAATGTGGTAATTAGTAGGAACTGATTTTTTTCCCAAAGGAGGTGATGACGCATTTTTTGGCATTAAGCTTAAGGCCATGGTTTTGACACTAGTCACTGGTCTCAGTGAGGCCTTTCTGTAGGATTTCTACATCACTTGGGGAGTTAATAATGGCTTCCAGCTTGCAGTAGTCTGCAAACTTGGTCAGCCAGACTCCCTCCTTGTTGGTCTGGACTTCTGAGAAGTAGATGCCAAACAGGAGAGGACCCAGGACCGATCCTAGTGGGACTCCACTCGTGACTGTTCAGCAATCTGACCTGGAGTCTGCTACTTTCACACTGTGGGTTCTATCTGTGAGCCAATTTGCAACCCACCTAGTGATATAGGGGTTGATGCCTAGTTTGGTGAGTTTATCAATAATTCCTGAGTGGGGAATGGTATCAAAGGCCTTGTCCAGGTCAAGGTAGGCTGTATGAATTGCCTTGCCCTCATCCACAGCTCTAGTGACTGACTCAAAGAAGTCAACCAGGTTGAGCAGGCATGATCTAACTTTCACAAAACCAAATTGTGTGGGATCTAGAATCTGGAGATTCTCTATATCTTTGCTAATTATATCCATGATGATGCACTCCATAGCCTTACATATCAGACCCATCAGGCTAATGGGGCAATAACTCCCAGGGTCTGTAATCGCTCCCCCTTTATGGAAAGGGATGACTGTAGCAGTGTGCCATTAGGGACACAGCCTGAGGTGAGACTGTGATTGAACAGGGCACAGAGATTTGGTGCCAGTTCACTTTGTAGTTCATGTAGAACACATTACTGGCATTCTTTCAACACAAGTTTTATTGTTAGGTCTCCTTTAAAGATTGATAGAAAGCTTCGTATAAAATAATACATGAAAACCTAAGAAAACATCTGCATTTGAAATTTTGGAGTCACTGGGCAGGATTCACAATGGCTTGCACGGAGTCTAAGAGCCGTGTAAGACTCCATGCAGCCATTGCGATCCAGGAACAGCCCGAAATCCCGTGTAAGAGAAAGTTAAAACGACACTTACACGGGCAGGGCGTGGATGTGCTAATCACCCCACTTGCAGCTGAAAGGTATGCAAATGAGGTAGATTAGCAATCCACGAAGCTCAAACCAGCCTGTGTAAGAGTCGTGTTAGCTGCAGAAATGTACTCAGTTGACAACTGAGTACGTTTCTGCAAATAACACAATGGAGTCATGTCAGCTCCAAATAAAGGATGCATATGTGTCAGGCAGCATGCCAATGGCCAAATATGTGGCCATTGGCAAGGTACCCCCGATGCAAATATGAGAAAAAATTATTTTTTTTTTTCGGCGATCACCGATGTTTAAACGCCTGCGCTGCATAAAACATAAAAAGTAAGGTTATAAACCATCAAATGTGGGTTTTATGCAATGCATGGATATACAATGCAGGGACCAGCAGACCAAAAACAACATGACCACCGTTTAGTGGTTGCTAAGGGGGGAAGCTGAGTCTAAGACATGTAACTAAGCATTAGTAGGCAATCCTATGTAAATGAGTGTTAGGATACTGAATCCCACTGTCACATAGCAAATGAGCACATTCCGAGTAGTGTAAGAGTTACATAAGCAGGAGGAACAGAGTAGGAGATAGGTGACATCACAGGGGGGAATGGCAGAAAGAAATGCAGTTCATTGGAGGTCAGTGTTAGGTGACAGATGTCAGACACATATCATGGAAAGAGGAGTGCCACAAGATAAGCATGGGAAAGTCAAGAAATGGAAGGTGTATACTGTAGCCAACACCAAAGTTTCTTGCTGGACGTGCATGCGCACATGTGCGCGCCAGGAGGAGTGAGTAAGGCAGTGTGCACGCGTGTAAGGTAGACTGAGCATGTGGGAGCCTGTAGGCAGACTTGTAAGACTGTTTGCATTGGTGTGCATGCGTTTTAACCCAAATAAGTAGATTCTAAACTGTGTAAGCATGTGTGCATGCATGTAAGCCACTGTGAGTGTGTTTCCACTGGTATGCGCATTGCTCCCCCCCTGAGGAAACAAAAAGGAAAAAGGAAGCAACAGAAATGGTAGGAAGCTAGCAGGGAATACTGCTGGAGCTAGCAGGTGAAAACAATTAGAAGCAGGCAATTACACAGGCAGAATACTAGCCCAGCCCAGCACTTAAAAGTCTGCAAACAGCAGTGCAGTATAATTCTCTCAAGAGACACTGCAAGACAGGAGTAAGCTATTAGAAGTGAACATAGCTGTTATAAGGAGACATAGGTGACTTGCTGAGGGTGGTGACAATGCAAATGCTGCCAGACAACCCACAGTGAGGAGACGAAGAAGAGTGTACAGGCCCAGGGTCACCTACCATGGGGTTACATGAGCTGGAGATAGTGCAGCGCTATAGAGTGGACAGAGACCTCCTGCAGCAAATTGTTGAGCTGTGCAGGCCATGCCTCACACACAGAACCAACAGAGGGGAACCCATCCCAGTGGAAACCAAGGTATGTGTTGGCTTAAGAATACTAGCAACAGGTACCTTCCAGAGACCAACTGGTGATATGATGGGGATCTCACAGGCATCAGCATCCAGGGTACTGCACCAGTTCCTGGATGCCATGTCAGCACATGTCGGAGATCATGTATATTTCCCCAATTCCCGTGAGGCATTGGCCCGCAATATGCGTCTCTTCCAGCAAATAGCGGAATACCCTGAGGTAGTGGGTGCAATAGACTGCACGCATATACGCATCAAAGCACCAGCTGGTGAGCAGGGTAGGGCCTACATTAACCGCAAGGGCTTCCCCTCCATCAATTGCCAGGTCATGTGTGATGCCCAGGGCATAATAATGAATGTGTGTGCTGGCTGCCCTGGAAGCTACCATGATTCCCATATCTGGCATCTGACGCAGCTGTACCAGACATTTGCCAGTGGGGACATCCCACATGGTCACTTAGTAGGGGATGCTGGATATGCACTGGAGCCGTAGCTGATGACACCCATCAGAAATGCACACAAACCTGAACAGGAACACCATAATGAGGCACACGCACAAACACGAAATGTAATTGAGCGTGTGTTTGGGCTGCTCAAGTCACGGTTCCAGTGCCTGGACACATCTGGTGGAGCCTTGCAGTACTCACCAACTACATGTACCCAAATTGTCATGGTATGTGCTATGCTACATAATATGATTCTGTGAAAACAGCTGCAGCAGGATCAGCATAGGGCTGGGCCAAACAGCCCCCCACCATTGCCACGTCAATCACAGGCAGAGCGTGACTCAGAGGAGGAACAACCTGAGCCTGCCCCAGAAGGCAGAAGGAGGCGTGCCCAGTATGCCTTGGCCTTGGCAAAGCTACAACGCATAGCACATACACTGGCTCAGTAGGGACCCTGGAAATGATACCTCTCTCTGACTCACACATATAGTAAAAGGGACGCCTAAGTTGACACATCCTGCTTTCAAACATGTACAGGGAGTGTAGTATGTGCATCCAACATAGGCAGCCCTGCAGCACCACCTGAGGCATGATTGCCATGTGTTAAGCAATGTAACACCATGTAGTATATGCAAACTTGATGACCCTGACTAACATCCTACCCTCACCAAGCATGATGCCACAATATGAAGATGAGATGATCAATTGCAATAATTGGCTGAAGTATTGCTGTTAGTCAAAGGGGATCCAATGCGTGCCAGCCTGGGATGACATGCTGAGCACAACATGATGCTCCACCTGCAAGGGGTGGCATGCACCTATCAGTCCTGGCCGTATGGATACTGGCAAAGGCTGTTGTTACCCCCAGCGTGCCTTGAATAGGTAAGGCTCAAAACACAAACCCACCTCCATAGGTATCACAAGGGATAAGAACCTAGATGTAATGCTACCCAATGCCAGAAGTCTAAACAGCAAGATGCATGCAGTCTAAACTCCCCTCAGCATGGAGAATGTTGATATCTGTTCTGTAACAGAAAACTGGGTCAAGGCTAACAACAGCACCCTAACACTACCAGGTTACCCCTCATACTGTGCTTTACAGCCCCAAAACATGGAACAAGCTACAAAAGGAGGGTGACTAGCAATAATTGTCAAGGATAACCACACCCCCATGTTGGTACCACAACAGGAAGCAGCATGGACTAGCCATGGTCAAGTAACAGTGGCTAAAACTGCCTCCCAGTTTATAGCCTGCTACAGACTACCATCCTAACACCAGGAACTGCACTTGGCCTATGTTGGAATACATGAATATATCAAGCTCTCCAAACCACATTATATTGGGTGACTGAAAATACCCAAACGTAGACTGGGAGCATTATTCTAGCTCCAACACCCTAGGACAAAGGTTCCTAGAATCCATAAACCAAAATGCTCAGGAACAACGTACCACTCCCACAAGAGGGGTAAGCATACTGGATGTGATAATCAGCAACATGGGTGCTGTATGGCCAGATGAGAAGTGTATCCCTCACTGGTAAGATCAGACAATAGAGTAATCACACTGGATATACACATCCTGACCACAGTCCCTGGCAAGAAAACTACAGTGAAAAACATGTGTAAAGCAAATGTTGCACTCCTCCAAACTGATGTGGAATCCAGTAAAGGCCCTGTGCCTGTACAAAATATGGGCCACACCTTAGAACCCATTATACATGCATTCCATGAACACTGCCAGGAATGCATAGATTAAGCAATCCCAAATAAAACCAAGACACAATGCCATACATGCAGACATCTGGCATGGTGGACCCCAGCCATTACCAAACCATGCAAGAGAATGAGGAAGCTACTACATGATAGAGCAAACCTAAAAAGGGAAGTAATCTCTGATCAGTATTATGGCAATAAAATATGTCCACTCATACAATCCACTAAGGCCAGCTACAACAAGTTGAATCTGTGAATCCTGAGGCAATGTTACACCTGCCCCATGTACACAGACAACCCTCTCCTCCCCCCAATATATGTGAGAGATGCAACCATTTATCCAAACCGGAGGCTGAGCTCTCTCAACTCAGTACTGTCAAAACTAGTCAGGAGGAGACGGTAACCACACACACCACAAACCCAGTCTCACATAGACCTATCACAACTGCAAACCAAAGGCATAAACACAGAAAACAATCTCAGAGGCTCTAATTACAAACACACCACATCAACAGAGGCCTCCAAAGCAGACACCCAAGCAACCACTACCTCCAAACATAGCACATGCAACACATGGAGCACAAAGCTGGTGTGCCAAACAGTCACAGGCCAGAAGGAGAAACAACATGCCTGATACAGTTGTAATAGGTGACTCCATAGTCAGACACACTGCTGACCTGCTCACCAGACTGAACAAGGGAAAGGGTACAGTAAGCTGCCTGTAGGCTGCTACAATACGCCACATAACACAAGCACGCAGGTCACTCCAAAGCAAGTACAAATATGATGCAGTCATTGTCCATGCTGGTATGAGTGACCTGAGATGTACTTCCCAGGACTACATGAAAAGAGACATAGATGAGCTCTCCGATTATGTAGGCCAGGCCGGTATGACTCTGACCTTGGGCAGCATCCTACCTTCACCAGCAATGATGCCACAGTGCAAACACAGAATGATCAGCTCTAACATGTGGCACAATTACTGGTGTCATTTCAAGGGGATACAATGTCTGTCCGCTTGGGATGTCATGCTTGACAAGCCATGCTGCTTTGCCAGGGATGGCTTGCACCTGTCACCCCTGGGCATCTGGATATTGGCTAAGGCTCTTGCCACCTCCATAGAGCCTTTTGTAGACAAGGCTGAAAAGACTAACCCACCTCCCTAGAAAACATAAGTGGAAAGAAACATAAGGGTAATGCTGCCCAATGCCAGATGTCTTAACCTCAAGATGCATGCTCCCAAGGCCCTCCCCAGTATGGAAAACATCGATGTCTGTGCAGTGACAGAAACCTGCAGCAAGGCTCCTGAGAGCACACCAGCACTACCAGGTTATACCTCATATCATGCGTCTTGGCCCCAAAACCTGGAGCAAACCATAAAAGGAGGGGGAGTATCCATATTCAGCAAAGATACCCACAAGTCCAGCTAACTGACAATGCACGAAGCATCTGAGACCACCCATGTGCAACTAGCCATAGGCAAAACCGCTGTACAGTCTGTAGCATGCTACAGACCACACTCTCACACACAGGAACCCCACTCAGCCTTCCTGACGACACTGGACAGTATGAATGTCTCACCAAATACCAAACAAGGTACTCACAAATAACCACATAGGTGGTAATCCATTACGTATGGAAGGAGTAATCAGGGGACCTAGGGACATAAGTGGATAGTAACCTGTCATGTGACACTCACATTGCCAACGTGGCTAGGAAGACCTTCTATATTGGCCACCTTATCATGAAAGGAATCACATCTACATCAACAGAGATCATTGTGCCCCTATACTGTTCTCTTATCAGGCCCATAATTTAGTACAATGCCTCATTTAGGATGTACCTCATCCGACACCTGCAGCAGTTAGAAAGACCTCAAAGGTACCTCACCAAGAGGATAAAGGGTCTCAAATATATGGCATATGCTGCCTGGCTGTAGACACCCCAGCTGTATGTAGTCACATTCTACCTACGCAGAGGCGTTGCATGCCTGTTGTACAAGGCCATATCCAACACAGGATTAATGGACATGCTCCACTCCAGAAAACCCAAATCCATCAGAGCTGTGAGAGCGGGAGATGTCAACCTCAACACATAATGAAATAGGATGTGCTGGAGGGACAGATACATAACCCAGAGACTCCCTACACCCCAGAACGGAATCCCACTCCATGTTAGGCAGAGCCCCTCACTGACTCTCTTCAACAGGAATCTTGCCAAGTGGATGGGTGATCGTAGATGTACACTGGGTGTCTTCACTGTGTCAAGTCTAGACAGAGGCACAGTAAAGTAAATCTTAAATGGCCATAATATTCACATAGCAAGGGGTGGCGAAAGCCACACACACTCTGGTTAGGCTTATAAATGCCCTAGGGCAGATAGCCTAGTATGAACCTATGAATCTATGAAGATACAAATTGTACAGGACATTAAGGATAATCACAAGACTTTCTTAACTGATGGTAGGAACCTTGTTGGGAATTCACAGATATGCTCTGAATCACTCAAATAATACCAACAATATACCAAACACACACACATTGCCAACATCCAACCTGACAGGTTCAGTGCAACCCCCCCCCCCCCCCCAATGCCAAATATCTATCCCAGCAGAGTGCTGGCCCCCTGACATTTCAGATGCTGAGGTAACAGTCATCATCTACAAAGCAAAACACACAGCATCAATGGTACGAGATGGTGTCCTGGGCGGAGTCCAACATGGACTCCAAGAAGAATGGAATGCCATATAACACTACTGCTCAATGTCAGCCTTACCACAGGATATGTACCCAAAGAGCAGTGTACAACAACAGTGGTCCTTCTCCACAAAGGTGTTGCCTGAATGGATACTGCAAACTACCACCCCAGAATCCTGAAAAGCTTGGTCTGCAAAGCTATGGAAAGGATCAGCATGTACCTCAGACATAAAGATATTGGGGACCTACTGACACTGGACCCTACCCAGTGTGGCTTTCTTAAGTGCAGATCCTGCCCCTTAAACATGTTTGACTCATTTGAAACAGTCATTAAGGCCATTGATGAGGGGAATGTTGTCCACACAACCTAGCTGGACCTTGCAAATGGTTTTCATACAATACCCCACGTGTTCATTATAGATAAGCTCACCAGCTTAAATATAAACCCCTATGTCAGTACAGGGGTTGCAAACCAGCCCAAGGACAGAACTGACATGGTCAGAAATGCTGCAGCCATGTCAGACTACAAACCAGATACAACTAGCATCCCACAAGGCTTGATCCTGGGACCTCCCTTGTTTGGTATATATGTCCGATAGGTACAGGCCAACATGGAAGGACTGTGTCTGAACACATTTGCAGAGGACTACAAACTGGCCACCATATCTGACCCTCCAGCTGACACAAGCATCCCACAAAACGGCCACATAGAAACAGACAACTGGTGCCATAGCCATGTCAGCAAGCTAATTGCAGAAAAGTGTATAGTCATCCCCTGTGGATATACAGTAAGTGCCCACCAATTACCACATAGGTGTTAACCCATTAAGTACTGAAGAAGTAATAAGAGACCTGGGGACACAAGTTGATAGATATCTTGCATTGGACAAGCATGTGGCTGTAGTGGTTACAGAAACATACCATATACCCACCTAATCATGAAGGTAGTCAGATCTAGATATGGGGAGGTCATTGTGGCTCTGCAGTCATCCTTCATCAGCCTCACAATTGAGTACAATGGCCCCTGTGGGATGTACCTCAGCAGACACCTCCATCAACTGGAAAGACCCCAAAAGTACCTCACCAGGAGTATCAAAGAGCTTGAACAGCTGTCATGTGTTGGCTGATTAAACAAACTGCAGCCTCACAATTGAGTACAATGGCCCCTGTGGGATGTACCGTAGCAGACACCTGCAGCAACTGGAATGACCACACAAATACCCCACCAGGAGGATTGCAGAGCTGTAACAGATGCCATGTGTCACCTGAGTAAAGTAACTGCAGCCCCACACAGTGCCATACTGCCTGGCTGGAGGTGAACTGTGCCTGATGTTTAGAGCCATGACCAACCTGGTATCAATGGACATTTGGCACCATGTAAACACTGAATGCTGGTGACCTATGCAGCTGACAGGCCTGAACCCCAGCACAGACATAAACAGGACATGCTGTACTGATTGGTCCACAACCCAGAAGCTCATTCCACTCACGACTAAACTCCCACTACAGGATATCCAGGGAGTTCCTCAGTGACTGTCATCCAGAGGAATCATGATGACTGGATGGAAGATGGCAGGTGTACCCTGGATATCACCTGTATGTCATGGGTAGACAGAGGCACAGCACACTAACCGTGACATATGTCATGGCAAACACCAGTAAATGTGTGTTGAAGGACAAACACTCTCTGACTAGCATTACAAATGGACTAGGGCACATGGCCATTGTTTGTCTCTGTCCACACAAGTTGTGGAATACAATAACAATGTTGGACAATCATGTACTAAGCTGTCCATATCTAAACAAAATGCAACATGATCATATCTGCACAAATGGCCCTCAACCAGTCTGGTGTGCTCACTATAAACATTACAAGCAGTGATAGGACTGAAACCGATCATACTGTCCACCACAGTGAAAGTTTTGCACCAGTACACTATACAACAATACAACTGTTTGGTCAGCAGGAAAGGATGATGACAACTGTATGCAAACTATCCCATGGCGACCCTGCAGGCACAGCATAATGCTGTTAGGTTAAGACACACAGCAGTTGGGCAGTAAGAACACAACCTGATGTCCAACACTCAACTGTACATGTGATATATAGATGGCGTCCACACACAAACAGAAATGTGGTGGTCCACAGATCCAAACATAAGGAAAGGTCACACTGGGCATGCCCGCACACTTAGATGAATGAGATGTGGCAGTCAAGAAGCCATACAGACTGTGAACTGGGCATGCTCACACACTTAGGCCATGTCACAGTTCAGCAGTTGCACACACATATCTGGCATTTCTATGTGTTAACACAGGAACCTCCCACAATACAGACATCTTCCCAGTGCACACAGTGAAGTTACAACAGAGACATAAGTAAAGTACTGGATCCCACTCATATGCAAACATCTCCCACAGTACACACGTTGTTTATAGAGATAGGGAAGGCTATGGCAATAAAGACCCACAAACAGTATATGAGCAACAGATACGTGCATCTGACAGGTAAACATATGGCCGTAGAGTGCAATACCTGACCGTTGTCCCTAGGGAATACAGAAGACTATCCACAGTGTATTTGGTGTCTGCCTCCACAGTACAGTAGGCCACTGTGCCTGTGCAAAGTTAATGCATAGATATGCTCTTCCCCCTTACTGATGGATAGTAACAGATGTACATACCTCTTCATCCATAATGATGTCAACACACTATACATATGTCAGGAGCAGAAATTATACCCAGTAATGTGAATAGCATGCTCCGCTACTGTGTCTCTAACAAGTGTCATAACATAGTTAGGAAAGGGTTTGAATCCTGCAAGTGCCCAGTGTGTGTGTGACTGTGTAAGGGGGAGTAGTGTGTGCAATTCCATGTGTATGAGAAATGTCCCTTTTGCCATCTTTTACTACACAAAACATGCTGCATATTCCACTGTCTAAACACTGATGATGGCAGCACCCTATAAGTACAGCAGGAGAAAACAATCCACCCAGTAATGCCAGTAGCGTGCTCTGCTAATGTGTCCCTCACGAGCGTCATAACATAGTTAGGTAGGGATTTGAATCCTGCAAGTGCCCAGTGTGTGTGTGACTATGTATGGGGGAGTAGTGTGTGCAATTCCATGTGTATGAGAAATGTCCCTTTTGGCAACTAGTACTACACAAAACATGCTGCATATTCCACTGTCTAAACACTGATGATGTCAGCACCCTATAAGTACAGCAGGAGAAAGCAATCCCCCCAGTAATGCAAATAGTGTGCTCTGCTAATGTGACTCTCACAAGTGATCTAACATAATTAGGTAGGGGTTTGTATCCTACAAATGCCATGTGTAATTTTGTCACACAGTTCGTCCATGTGTGTGGGGTGTTGTTCCCAATATTGCATGACATACATTATATCAGTAATGTCAATGCACACATGATGTATGTGTGTGCCACCTACACATATGTACCTGTGAACTGCAAGAGTTCCCATGTCTGAAGCCTGCCTCATGTGAATACATGGAATATGCATCAGACAACTGTATGACTGGGGTGTTCTGTGCAGGGGCTGCATGTGGTATGTGACTATACAGTGTGGGTTGTAGATGGTGTCATCCCACCAGCGAGGGATACATGATTTGTCTGGAGCATATAGTCCACATGTTGGTGATGAACAGGTGCAGCATGTTGTCACCACTTGTGGGAGTGGTAACAAGTTGTTCCATAGCAATGCATGGAATGAATGATAAGACACCTTCAGATAGGGTCTTGCAGCTAGAATAATGCTCACACTGTATGTTTGGGTAGTTGCAGTACAACCATATAATGGTATGTGTAGAGACCGTCATATTCCCAGTGTTGTCAGGAAGGCCAAGTGGGTTTCCTGGGTATGGGAGTGTGGTGTGTGCCAGGCTATGAACCTGAAGGCTGTCTAACCCACTGTGCGTTGCACATGGAGAGGCTCTGATGCTTTGTGCAGTGCCACCAACCTGGGGGTGTGTGTATCTGAGGTGCCTTTGGATACATCCCCCTGTTCTGTTTTGGAGCACGTGTAGGGGATGACAAGCACGGTATCAGGAATGACCTGGCAATGAGACTCCATCTTGAGGTTTACACTGCTGCTGTTGAGTAGCATTGCTATTAATGTCCCATCCCGTGTGCTACCTGTGTAGGTGGCTATGTAATGTCAGCCTTGCATACAAAGGCAGTATGTGTGTAGCAACAGCCTCTGCCAATATACAATGGCCCATGGGTGACAGGTGCAAGCTGTCCCAAGCAAAGCAATGTGGCATGTCCAGCATGTAATCCCACACTGACAGGCATTGGATCCCCTTTGGATGTCACTGAAAGATACGTTAAGTGCAGAAACCGATGATCCTGTCTACATATTGTGGCAGCATTCATGGTGAGGGTGAGATGCTACCCAAAGCCAGGGTCATACCAGCCTGTGCCACAACCTCAGAGAGACCCTCCATGTCCCCTAACATGTAGTCCAGGGATGTGCGTCAGAGATCATACACACTGGCACAGACAATGACTGAGTCATGCTGCTACATGCCTTGGAGTGACTGCTTTGCTTGTGTTATGTGGTGGATCATAGTGCCCGATGGGCAGCTCAGCGTGACCGTCACCTTGTTCAGCCTGGGAGCAGGACCACCATGTACATGTCATTAGAGGTACCTCATACAACCGTAGCAGGTGTGTTGTCTAGCCGTATGGCCTGACACTGTTAGGCACACAGGCTTTGTGAGCTATGTGTCGCATGTGCTCTGCTCTGGCGTAATGTTTGCTTGTGTGTCTGCTTTGCAGGTGTCAGCTGCTCAGGCAGGATGCTATTCTGAGAGCCCAATAATGTACCTGTGTGTGTCTGTGTTTGGATTGTGGTCGTGGCAGGTCTATGGGAGACTGGTACTGTATTCACTGTAGTATCCCACTCCACCTGACAGGGAATGCCAGTGCTGTGCAAACAGAGCTTAGCCCCCAGTTTGGCTATGTGGTTGCATCTCTCACATGTGTTGTACATGTATGGGAAGGGGAGAGGGTTGTCTGTGTACATGAGGCTGTAACATTGCCACATGACTCACAGATTCACCAACTGGACCTGAGAGTAGATCGACAGGTGACCTTTGCACATACTACCATAGCATTGTGACTCCCACACTAAGTAACGACACATAGGGCCAATGGGGAACAAGGCACTCAAGGTGACTATGTGAGGGTGTAGTGCTCCTGAATTGTTAGTGCTGGCATATATGAATGCTGTCTTGAGCAAATGTGAGGTACATCATATGCAATGTGTTACAGGCAAGCTACATGCAAACAGGTCAAACAGTGACGTTCTGTCAAGTGACACATGGACATCAGTACAGTAAGCAACACAGATGTCAGTAGGGATCCACAGAGGCACTGTATATCTGCACCGCAGGTGGAATCAGTGTTTCAGGAACATAACAGGCAAACATGCATACAAACAAAGCTACAGTCAGCAGGCCTGTATGTAGACTATGATACAACAAACAAGTTGTACGACTTCCAGTATAAAACAGTGCATATATGCAGGCACTCTAAGCCAGTACCCAGACATTCCCAGGTCAGATGGGCTGGGTCCAGCCGCAACCCCCACAAGTGTATAGACCACGTACCTTCATAATGTTGAATAACTGGCCTGATACCCAAGTGCTCATACCTGTAATAATACACATCTCAAATAACAGACACTGAGCCCTCACTCAGCAGTTCCAGACATAGTATGATGCATGCTACCTGTCCTGGCACCACAGTATCCTTGACATGTATGGACACTCTCCCTCCTGTCATAGTTAGTTCTGTGTTTTGGTGCTGTTATGCATGGTATGAGGTGTGACCTTGTAGTGCTAGTGTGCTCTTGTGAGCCCTGAACCTGCTGTGTAGTACTGCACAGATATCAACATCCTGAAACATCTGCATGCAGAGTCGTGTGTGGACAGCATGCAACTCGCAGTTGACATGGCCATCATTGAGTATCAATATGTACATTGTTGTATCCCCTGTGCTACCTATGTAGGTGGTCATCCCTTCACAGCCTCTCCACCAGTATGCAAAGATGTGCAGACAGAACACTGTGGTAATTAGTATGGGTGTACAAAACAATACAATGACATTCATACTGTAACTGCATCAGGCATGCTGGTATATACCCACCATGCTATAATTACACTGTACTGTTGTCAACATCATACTATTACAATACATCTATGTAGTCACCCTGTGCATCAGCACCATGTTAACCTGTTCCTGCACTGATCTCACAGATTGCAGGAGGTGGCATGGTTTCATCATATGCACAGGGTGTGTACCTGGTATGCCTGAGTCTGCCACTGATACAACCAATTGACATGTCTGTGTGTGTGTGTTGGTGAGGGACAGCAGTACAAGATGGGGCAATGTTGATGCAGTGTGTGCATGTATGCGGTAGCCCTAGGTGTTATCACTTTGCATGCATGTATGAATGCACACAGTCCCACCTCATGGCTGCCATATACAGGTGTTTGTGGACAGCCACAGACTGTACCTGCCAGGACATACAGATCACTGTCTGTGGCCACGGACATGGTACCTGTGCCTAGCAGGGGTGCTACGGACCGTATCAGGTACCAATCCAGACTGGGTACTGTCATCAGAAGCAGGTGTTCATTGACTGGAGATGGGTCCCTGTTGGGACTGTCCAGCACCACGTGCACGTGGTCTCCTGGGGCGGTCCGATGACAGCACAGACCCAGCATTGCTGGGGCTGCTGCTGGCACTATGTGAGCGGCTGCTGCCCTGTTGTCGTCCGCGACAGCTGCCAGCTGCTGCTGTTGCTGGCATACAGCCACATTGACTCCTCAACCGTGCACCATTGCCCTGGCTCATGGACATATAGTTGTGGAACAGATCTAATGTGTCCCCCCAACATCTGTCAATGACCTCGGTGAAGTTGTGGATGGCAGCTGGAACATCACGCATACTGTCACTCATGGCTGTGCGATATGCTCTCAGCTCCCTCAGACCCTGTCTGGTGTACCGTTCCATACGTGACTGTACCTGCATTACAGTCCAGAACATAGCTGGGGTTGAAAGACCTCTGTGGGCATGTCTGACAGGGGCGGTATGCCCACAGATGCTCCCACAAGAACCCATGGACATCTGCCTGTGCGGTACCGTGTCAGGGCCCTGGCCATGGGTGCAGTGTGGGGATGCATGTGCCACCGGTACCACATTACCCTGGTCAATGCCCACTGTATCCTGTCCATTACCTAGGGACATTGGTGACAAAGGATGCATTGGCAGGATGACTGTGCGCATAGATGGGGTCGACAGCTGTGTATTGTCAATTGGCTGACCAATGACGGACCCTGGCACACTTACCTGTGCCATTACACAAGCATCATCATCACTATCCACAGCAGCTGATTCAGGTTCCCTGCTGCATGACACCGGAGCAGCACCAGAACCTGTGGGAGTAAGACAGGAAATACAGTTTACAATGTGTACACAATGCCACCTCTGATGCACACATGCACACATGCACACATGCACACATGGACACATGCACACATGCACACATGCACACATGGGCACATGCACACATGCACACACCTCCGTATATGAGATATCAACCCCCAGACACAAACACACCTGCAATCAAACACATTGCACTACTGCTTCAGCCTATTATTACTATTAGTTTACAGAGTAGTGAAGGTAATGGTATTACACACTCACCAGCATGGATAGGCTGCCTTGCTATCACACCAGGGGACCTGTGGAAAAGAGACATTCAACGTCAGTGGGCACAACTGTGCCATTGATACTGTAGGCATGTTACAGTTCAGTAGTGCAACAGTTAGCTTCCACAGGTGTACTGCAGATAATGAGGTTATCACTAATGCACAATAATTACCAAGATAACAGCTACAAATCGAGGACACGCCCCACACATGCATAACCTAACAGTGTACAGAATGGTCACTATACACATGGCATGTTACCTGCATGCTCTGTGTCCTGCTGCTGTGTGGCTCCAGCCTCCATCATTACACATGTATGCTGTTGTTGTTGCTGCTGTGCTGGAGCCAAAACACTCAGGAGTAGTCCCTCCAGTCTGGTGAGGGGGGATGACTAGCCACCCCACCACCTGTGGCAAGATGCTGCCTGTGGATATCTGACGCACGCTGATGGACATTTCTAATTAAATCACTGCAGTGATGGCGTACCTGCTCATATGTCCGGTTATGTGTGCCTATGTCATTTACCCGATGGACCAGGTCTTGCCACAGTGCAGCCCTCTCCTGCTGGTTCTGGCTGGTGCGGGAAAAAAGTACAGTGAAATCCTGCACCAGGCTCTGGTGTATCTCCTCCTCTTCTGCAGCAGAGTAGACTGGGCTCCGCTGGTGAACCATGTCCCTGAAAAGGAGAAGGGAAATATATCAGCAATATCTGCCAGCAGACTATAGCACACATAATACACATTATAATTGACTGCAGTGATATAACTTAGGCACCATATATAGCATCTGTCTGTCTATTGGGGGATACACATGTACATGACCAGATATCATTGCTCATCCGACAACTGTGCAACAGTACCTGGCACACTCCATACAACAGACTAGTATACTGCAGCAGTCAACGTACTGTTTCAGGTACAATACACGACCGCACACTGGGGGTTTGAATCAAGGTACTGTATGGGGAACATTATCAGCCCATGCACTGCACACAATGCACGTTACATATTTCACTGGTACTGCACACTACTCTTACTTGCCATAACCCTACCTACACCACAGTGACATACAGGGTAACACAGCACAACATATGGCAATGTAGTATGTGTTGATCGCAATACCCCACACACCTGTCTCTGGCCTCACACCATAGACACACACTACCATGACAGACAGACAGTCATGGTGAGCAATCACACCAGTACACAGCATGCACCCAGTCACTAGCACACTCATTCCACCTCACATATTCCGTTTGCAATGTGTTAATGGGTGTGCATTGCGTCCTAGGTAGGTAGTGTGCTTTTGGCCCTGGGCCTACAACAGCATACTGTTATGCTATCCTGCCCCTTATGACACATGTGTTATGATCGTACCTGCTCCTTACAAACAGTTAAACAGGGTGACTCATATGGCATATTACCTATCAGCATAACATTCAGCAGGGGTATGTCTGACATCTACTCATGGGGAGGCTTGCTTCTTAATTCGGTGTGGTCTACTACAGGATATGTCATATCTGTGGGTAGGGTCCCATACCTCCACCATGTGCTCTATACTGCAGTGACAAGGACGACAGATGTAGGTAATTTGTGTTGTGGATGTTGGAGGTGTTACCATGGTTGGGAGACAACTGTCATGGGTGTGACCGAACTATGTATATCCAGCAGTGGTAACCTCTATGTAAGTAGTCTCTGTGTGCTCTGTGGTGTTTGAGTGCATTGACACAGTTACATGCATATGCCTGTGTCCTTCACCATATCTGTAGCTGTCATGGGAGGTACATACCATGTAGGTCATTGTGGGGTGTGGAGGGGTACAGTGACCTACATGTCCATAGCTGACACACCATGCCCGCTGACACATTCCATGTACAGGTATTACAGGACTAGTTTGCCACTGTGTGTATCGATGTGGAGCCTATTGTACACTTGTTGACCCTGTTCCCCCCTGACACATGCAGTGGTGGGCAGGCATGTACATATGTGGTGGTTACTGGTGTCAGTGTTTTTGAATGGGGTATGGTACTCCAGTATCCACACTGGTGTTCACTCCATGCCTGTGACACCAGGCACCTGTAGCAAGACATCTGCACACATGTGCCTCACACAGTCTATATATGTATATATATATATATATATATATATATATATATATATATATATATATATATATATATATATGGTTCTAGGGCGAAGTCGACATAAAAAAGATCGACACTGACTTCACCGGCGAAAACACCGACACAGAAATAACCGACACTACAAACCACGGACATTTCACAGGTAAGGGGTTAAAATTCGCTAATCAAGCCTACCATGTTCAGGTAATGTGGCAGTGTTATGCATGTGTGAAATTTAAACCCCTTACCTGAACATGGTAGGCTTGATTAGCGAATTTTAACCCCTTACCTGTGAAATGTCCGTGGTTTGTAGTGTCGGTTATTTCTGTGTCGGTGTTTTCGCGTCGGTGAAGTCGGTGTCGATCTTTTGCGTGTCGATCTTCCGTCCTAGAACCATATATATATATATATATATATATATATATATATATATATATATATGTGTATTGATATATTTATATATGTATATGGATATATATCTGTTTGTATATATGCATATATCATATGTATATCTAGATGTAGATATATACATATAGATATGGGGAGAGAGGGGGAGAGAGTGAGAGAGAGACACAGGGTGAGTGTGAGTGTGAGGGGGTGGGACAGAGAGTGAGAGATAGTCATATACAGACATGTCTGTTGTCAGTAAGATCTATCTGTATATGTGTAAGTCTCTACAGATATCTATATATGTATGTGTGTATTACATATATCTGTACATACATATTCTACCAATCTTGATGTCTGTGCAGTACGTGAGAACCTGGTTCAAGGCTCCTGAGAGCACACCAGTGGTACCAGGCTATACCCCGTATCATGCATTTTGGCCCCAGGACTCGGAACAAAATGGACAGGGAGGGGGTGTATCCATATTCATGGAGGACACACACACCTCCAGGTTAGTGGCAACACATGAAGCATCACAGACCATCCAGGAGCAGATAACCATAGGCAAACCTGCTATACAACTGGTAGCATGTTACAGACCACCCTCCTGATCTCAGGGACCACAGTTGGCCTTCCTTTAGACATTGGAGGATATGAATGTCCCACCACACACCATCATATTGGGATAGTGCAACTACCCTAACATACACTGGGTGCATTATTCTACCCCAAACACCCTAGCCCAAAGGTTCCCGGTATTCACTATGTCAAATGCAGTGGAACAGCTAGTCACCTCTCCCACAACAGGAGATAATATACTAGACCTGATCATCACAAACATGGGGACAATGTGCTACACACTGGAAGGATACCCCTCACTAGTCACATCTGACCACAGACTAATCACCTTGCATATACATATCCCACCTCCCCCACAACACAACAGACTACAGTGGGAGACCTCTCACATGCCGACTTTACACGTCTTATAACTGAGTTGGTATCCTGAATGCCCACTGGGCCAGTGTAATCCACTTCCCACAATGCAGACACCCTCACATATGCTTCTACAGACATCTCCAAGAATGCATGGATCATACAATCACAAATGGAACCATGACCCTCTCCACCAAGGGCAGGCATCCTGTCTGATGGACCCCAGCATTGAACAACTTGTATAACAACAGATGGTAGCTACTGCATGGCAGAGCATACTTCCATAGAGCTATGGCATCTCTCATCAGCAGGAGTAGACAGATGGGTTTTGTCGTACAAACATGCAAGGCCAACAATGATAGGGACATCGCTATGGTCACTACAGATAACCACAAGGCCTTCCTCTGCTATGTGACACACCTGGGTGGGAACCCTCAGTTGTGTTCACAGTTAGTTCACAGTGACATACGCTACACTGAACACACAGATAATGCCAACAGTCTGGCAGACAGGTTCAGTGCAGGTTTCTACACTCTCTCACCCACACATGTGGAATTACTTATCCCAGCTGACTGTAACCTCCCTGTCATCTCGGATGTCCAGCTGGGAACCACCCTCAGCGGAGCTTTAAACACAGCAGCAATGGGACCCAACGGTATTGCAGGTTGCATGCTATGTGAACTGCAAGAGGAGCTACACATGCACATTACATGCTATTCAGCCGTAGCCTTACTAGAGCATATGTACCTGGACACTGGCATACAGCAACAGTAGTCCCACTCTACACAGGAGGCACCTCTACAGACCCTGGTAACTACTGCCCCATACGCTTAACCAGCCTGGTCTGCAACACTATGGAAAGGATCATTATGGTACCCATACACAGAGACATTGGGGACTTAGACACTTGTTCCCACCCGGTTTGGCTTTGTAGAGGGCAGATCCTGCCTTATGAACCTGGTTGACCTTTTCAAATCAGTCACTATAGCCATTGCTGAGGGCATAGCGGTCCATAGAGCCTACCTGGACTTGCCTACAGCATTCGACACAATACTGCACTCTGCCATCATAGACATGGTCAACAGCTAACATGTAAATCCTTATGTCACATGATGGGTTGCAAGCCAGCTAACGGATAGAAACCCTATAGTCAACCTCACTGGTGCCATGTCAGACTCAGAGCCAGTCACATGTGGTGTCCCACAGGGCCCTGTCCTGGGACTACTCATGTTCGGCATATCATTCTCAGATGTGGAAGCAGACAATGGAGGGTAGTGGCTGACAATGTTCAAAGATCACTGCATACTAGGCGCCATAGGCAATACACCTGCTGACACATACATCCTACTGACAGGCCTCACAGACACCAACAACTGGTGGCAGAGTCATGGCCTGACACTGCATGTCACGTAATGTATACTCATACCCTTTTGGACGGACAAGGTACCTACATATTATCACATAGACAATAACCCACTGAGTACAGACAAAGTAATCAGAGACCGGGTGACACTGTGCAATGCTGACCTCTCATTTGACACCCACGTTGCCGAAGTGATTGGATGGACTTCTTACCTTGCCCACCTTATCATGAAGGGATTCACATCCACATCAAAAGGGGTCATTGTACCCTTATACTCCTCCCTTATCAGGCCCATGACTGTGTACTATGCCCCATTTGGTATGTACCTCACCTGGCACTTGCAACAGCTAGGGGGACCCCATGAGTACATCACCAGGTGGATCAAGGGTCTGCAACACCTGTCATATGCTGCCAGACTAACGTAACTCATGCTCTATTCCATAGCATACTTCCTACGTAGGGGTGATCTGTGCCTGATGTAGTAGGCCATGTCCAATCTGGTAGTGATGGACATGTTCCACCTCATACAATCCAAATCCATTAGAAGCACGACAGCTACGGATTTAAACCTCAGCACATATATGAATAGGACATACTGTAGGGACAGATCCATCACTAAGAGGCTTCCCATACTGTGGAACAGGATCCCAGTTCATGTTAGGCAGAGACCCTCACTGACACTCTTCATGTGCATTCTTGACAAGTGGATGGGAGATCATAGGTTTACAGCAGGGGTCATCTCTGTGTCACTACTAGACAGAGGCACAGTACACTAACGCTATTATGTAGGGGGGTCTTCACTCTGTCACTACTATACAGAGGCGCAGGTTTCTAAATCTATTTTATACACTGTCTGCAGATAGCCTAGTACTATACTATGCCACTGTGAAACTATATCTGTCTATGTATTTCTACATCCCTGTCTATCTATGTATACACATATGCATATTTTATATATATATATATATATATATATATATATATATATATATATATATAAATATACATACATACATATCTCGATATGCATACGTATACACATGTTTTATATATATATATATATATATATATATATATATATATATATATATATATATATATATATATATATACTCCTTTTAGGTCCACATATGTATACACACAGTAACGTACTGCTGAACACCCATTACTGTACCACCTACTTGTACATTGCACTACAACCTACATTGCTATGTGCACATAGCTACCATCACATACATATGTATGTGGAGCCTTCAGTGACAGTTTCAGTATGTCCCCGTCCCTATGCACATCCTCATATACATTGATACAGACCAATAACACATCTGGAGGGTTCACAGTATGTAGAGTATTATAGTAGTACTTTACATTACCTGTGTTTGTTGCAGCTGTTTGTGTAGGCTTGCAGTTGCTTGGCCTGCTGTCTGCCTCTTTGCTTTGATGTTTCCAGTTTGTTATTTATTTCTCTTTCTTTCTTTCTTTCTTTCTTTCTTTCTTTCTTTCTTTCTTTCTTTCTTTTTGGTTCTCTCTCTCTCTCTCTCTCTCTCTCTCTCTACCTGCAGCGGGTGCAATGACAGTATTGCATGCGTGGCCTGGGAGTACAGGATGCTTTTGTAGGTATCTTCACATGTCCATGTTATGGCCTCTACGCCAATTGTTAGCCAGCATTTACTAATTGCATGCAGCCTGTTGTGTAGTGATTGCAGTTCTTACTGTGATTACAGGCCTGTGCTATAAAAAGGTCTGTTAGGTAGGTGTAGCCCTTTCAGATTATCAGGGTGGGGACCATGCTGGTTTGCTGCGGACACTGTTCTGTGAGTGTAAGGGTTGGTATGTCTCTCATATTTCAGGCTGTGTTGTAGACACTGCAATGCATGTTGTTCTGTAAGCTACTGTTAGTACATTTGGCAGGGTGTCAGTGGGGCACAGTTGACATTTGTTTTCACATCAGGGACATCCCTGTAACTCAGTCACAGTTGCTATGTCTGCACTCTTAACTATTCAACTATGGCTGTGTTTATACTGCTCTGAGTATGTGTGTGGCTTGCCAGATGCTACTGTGACATTATTACCTAGTAGCTACCAACTAGCATGACTGTTTCTCAGCACACAGTACTATTTTACAAATCCACTAGATTTGACAGTAAATACACATGACATGCTTTGTGTGCTAGACTTGTATATTCCCTTTAAATTAATTCCTACTGTTTTATGATATATTTCTTTCAGCACAATGTCCTTGTATAGCACTCATGGCTTAGTGGTAAGTCATGCAGACTAGTGTTTCCAAGGTCCTGGGTTTGAGACTGAGGGAGGTATTTTATTTTGCTGGTGAGAAAACTACAGGCCTTGTCATTCAGAGTGACTAAGGCACTTTTAAGCAGTTGTAAGCGGGTTAGTGCTGGTTTGCGCGGAGATCATGCATGCGCACTGCTGCTTAGCTTCACACACACCTGCTTACTACTGCTTAAAAGAGCTTACTCTCGTGCACACCCACGCTATTTTCTTTGAAAGAAAAGAAAATGGGGAGATAAGAAAGTGGTGAAAAAGGGGTCACAAAGAGGGTAGGACAGTAGGGAAACAAGCTCGAGTTTTGCAGGAGGGATGTAGGTAAGGCCTATAGCTACCGATTTCTTCATAAGCAACAGCTGTGCATATGTTTGTAATTTGGTGTGACATTTGAAACCTTCCACCCCTGAGAGAGGTGTAAGGACAACAATAATACTTGTTGTACAGCCAATTGTAAATGACAGTTTACATGTCCAGCAGACATGTGTGCAAAATGGGCAGCTATGTATGGGGCATAATTTTTTTGTGGGTACAGAGTGCCCTTTTTTTTTTTCAGGTGAGAGTGGTATGTCAGGTACAGGAAGTCAGTATAGCTGGGGAGGTAGGTTGGGTAGGTTAACAGACAAGGCAAACAAGACGTATACAGGGGTGGTGTATGACACATGTGGGGGGGGGGTTACACAATTGATGGGGACAGATGTTTGGATATCTTGAGCCCATGAGCCCACAGATGGCAACAGTGGAACTGAGATCCCCACCCATGGGCAGTTGCCAGTGTGCCTTCACTGCCCAGGATGGGGCTGTGCTGGGGGCTGTGTAGGCCGGGCAGCAGGCACGCCCGTGAGTTGTGCCACCTGTGCCTCAAGCTGGCGTAGGGGCCCAAGCACAGTGTGCCGGATCTCCCTACGCACCACAGTCTGGACACTATGGAGGGTGAGTGGATGTTCTCCTCCGGCCACGCTTGCAGACGGGGGACGAGCCCCATCCCCGCACAGGGCCACCGGAGGAGGGTCCGGCCTGGGCACTACTGCCAGGGGCTCTCGCCAGCTGAGGTGGGAGAGGTGGGTCCACTGGAACCTGCCTTCCCTGTCACCCTATGTTTTGCATTATGTCATGACAGTTTGGGTTAGTAACATACAATACCATTCACAATTAGTTGTAACAGAATGCATTAGTATTCCCATTAACCAAACACCCATATATTCAAGCCATTGAACAGCAAGCATAACACATGCATAATTTGAACAGCAATACACAGTCCAACAACATGCAGGGTTGATTGATGGCAACAGGCCATCAGGTTTGGATGTATGAACAGGGCAGATGCATCAACGTACATGCAAATATGTATGACCCAACAGGACAAATGTCCAGGGGTGTTAATTGTGATTGCACATACCAATTTCACGTGGAATGGATTATATGTGGTTATAGGGTAGGGTGAAGAAAATTTAATTAACAACTGCAAATACCAATACATATGCTGTACATTTCTAATAGCTACAGATATATACACACTACTGTTCTACCTACAGTTTCCTATGTGATAACTACTTCAGGTTGGTGATAGAAATGTTACTGCTACATCAATATACATTTCATTTTTATTCATACACATTCATATCTGGCTCTGTTCAGCTACATCATCCTGCTACATTTGCTTTATATAGCTAGAGACAACTGTGGATGTTTGGTATTTCAGACAACCATACTATCTGCATATTGCAGACTGAGAGCAACATATCCAGATTTTGGGACACACATTCCAGCTGCAGTACTGTTTTCAACACGTTACTGTTTGGTTCTGCTTGTCACATTCATTTCATTCTGTACTGACTGCAGTATACTTTATTGAGGAGTTATTACTACTTTATTGGTGGATTCATACCTCTTTCTCACACTCTCTCACTTGTTTTATTTTTACAATTCAGGATGGTACTTAATTCTAGGCTTTATTGACATGTTTTACCTGTAGTTATAACAATCCTTTCCAACAGTCTCACTTCTGTCATGTTTCTGTATTTCAGCAGGGATATATTTCACACATGTGTTTTACTCAGCTTCTGCTGCTGTACTTTTCAGCCTGCTGCAGGTTGTGTACTATTATATTACAGGTGGGACATCTTTATTTCAGACTTGTTTCATTTTTATGTTTGGATTACAGTCTGCATCACACTTTTGTAATCAAGCAATACTTGCAAACCCTCTTACACTGTTACTTGCACATTTTATTAATTAGTGACTACACTGCACTCTTTTGCTAACTGTCATACTTATATATTTATTTACAGTTACAGGGAGAGAATTACCGACCTGCCTGGTGGCGCAACCACACCAGCCTATCGCCATAGGCTCGACGGTTCGCAGAACGGACACCTGCAGCTGTAATATAAATGAAGTAATATTGGAATACACATCTCCATAATATCAGCTAGGTTAATTTCTTACATAAATAATTACATGTAACTTACTCAGTAGTGAGGAGTTGGGCATTCGCCGGGCCTCCTGGATCCAACGGTTCAGTTGGTCCTGCTTCCGTCTCTTCAGGTCCGCATGGTGGTGATGGACCTGCTCACCAGTCCTTGGTATTCCTGTGGCACTGGTGAGATCATGTGCCAACTGGTCCCACACCTCAGCCCTATATGCTCCCCACAGGATCTGGCCCTGCATGAGTTGGGCCTCATAATTATGGACGAGGAGCCAAACCATATATTTGGACTCCTCAATGCCCCACCTCTGTGTTCAGAAGCAACTATCCTCACCTACACCTGACATCCTGGCTGCAAGTCGGTTCTACAATTGGTTATGCTGTGTATTCCCACCTATGGGGCTTATATATGCCATTTTTCCCACATTTATCTGTGATTGGCCATTTTGGAATTGTATCAGCTTCACAAAACCTGCTTTGTCATGCTCCTCTTTCTATTCATTCCTATATATATGCTATTACTGCATTTCTAAGTGCAACTGTCATGGCTTAGTGGTTCAGTACTTTGACTATGGTGCATGGTATGCTGGGTTCGAGCCTGACTATTGCTTTTTATATTTTATGACTGTCTACACAGGCTAGGAGGTGTGTCTGTGTAAAGGCAGTTTTGATACAGCTTGCTCAACGTTGCCCGTCGGTTAGCTTGTTGGCGCGGTGCGCAGCTCCGCACAAATGGATCACGCTAGCTTACACACTGTTTGGCTGTCAGCACACATATTATGCCCAGCTCAGCTATGGGCACACAGTTTCAGCGTGTTAAAATGCTGCTCAACCCCGGGCACTCATTTTACACCTATTAAACCACTGCTCACCTACGGGCACTCATTTTACACCTGTTGCAACACTGCTCACCTACGGGCACTCATTTTAAACCTGTTAAAACACTGCTCACCTACAGGCACTCATTTTACACCTGTTAAAACACTGCTCACCTACAAGCAGATATCCTCAACTTGTTAGACTGTAGCTCAGCTATGAGCACATCTCACATTTTTTTTTTATTTTTTTATCTCACATTTTTCAAAATACATGGCCCATTTCACTACATTTTACATAAAATATAATTTTATATATGTACATATATGTCAGGGACTTGTTTCGTGCTTATTTCACTAAAAATAAAAATTGATGTCGTGGGGGCTCGAACCATAACTGCCTCCTATTTAGCCGATGTCTCTACCGCTACGCTATTGCTTCTTGGCTTACTTTGCATATTTAGTTCTTATATGCTTTTCCACTGACTGCTAACTGTGGCTAAGCACCGGGCACGCCTGTGCAAATGAGCGCACTCACGGGCAAACATCTTTACAACTTATAAAAAAAATTATTAGATGTTCATTTCTACATTTTATGTTCATAGTCTGTGGGGGCATGTGTTGTTTTGTGTTTATTCACATTTACACGGACTCTGTCGTGGGGGTTTACTTTCGGGACTTTTACTCTTCTGGGGGCATGTCCGTTTGCAGGGCTCACCCTACAGACATGCTCCCTACTGTCTTACATGGACCGTGTTAGCCTTAGGTGTGATTCAGCATGCCCTCATGCATATGCATGACATGCTGACGTCACACCATTTAACTGCAGCCTCCGTGTAAGCTTTGTAACTCTTACACGGAGGCTTTGTGAATCCTGCCCACTGTTTTATCTCTAATTATGCTTTGTTACTGTCTTCTTATATTTAGCAGTTATTTACTGATAAAAGTAACTTGATAAGCCTTTATTTTAAAATGAAGGTTAAAAATGAGCACTAGCAATTGGTGCGCATTTATCTGTACATGCTGAGTTTCTGAAAAGATATTCAGCTAGATTCAATAAAGCCTACATGGTAGTGCACTGTTTTGGATTCAGTAAGTGACTCTGCATGGCGTGTAGAGCCACTCACAGCCTCTCAGACAAGAGAAACACAGTGGAATGCAAATTTAAGCATAAGCAACTGAACTGTACACTAATCAACCAGTCCAAGATGGATGAGCTATTCAACAAGCTATAAAGCAACCATGTAGACTCAGTGCTAGTTTTCCCTGCAAATTCCAAAACCTATTGAAATACAGCTATAGCAAGGAGTCTACACATAAAAAATGTTAGAGGCTGCTGTTGCTTTAATTCATGTGTATGTACAACAGGCTGAAGTTTATACTGCTACTGCTGCTGCTAATAGACCAAGGCCAAGAAGAAGAGTTTTTCAGACCCTGTTTAACTTTTCACAGTCTGCAATGAGGTGCAAATTGTAGAGCACTACAGGGTAGACAGAGACACAATACAGGAACTCTGCTACCTCTGTTGTCCTCAACTCAGACCCAGGGTCAACTTAAGGGAACTAGTACCAGTGGAGACAAGGGTAGGGGTAGCACTTAGAATTTTAGCTACATGAACATTTCAGAGACCAACAGGGGACATGCTGTGGATGTCAAAGGTATCAGCATCCAGGATCCTCCATCAATTCCTAAATGCTATGCTCCAACATGCCAGTGGCCACATATATTTTCCCCATACTCCTGAGGACAGGGCCAGAAATATGCAGGAGTTCTACCCTTTAGCACACTACTATGAAGTACTGGGTACCAATTGTACACATATCGAAATCAAAGCACCACTTAGGTTACAGGGAAGGGTCCACATAAATAGAAAGGGCTTCCACTCTATTAAATGGCAAATCATGTGTAATGCAAAGGGAATCATCTTGAATGTGCGTTCTGGCAACCCAGGTAGTTACCATGACTTGTATATCTGGCACACCTCCCAAATTTATCAGATATTCACTATGGCTGATATCCCACAGGGTAATTTACTGAGGAATGCAGGTTATGCACTGGAACAGTGACTGACGACGCAAATCAGAAATGCACACACAACTGCTGAAGAATTCCATTATGAGGCACACACTCAAACCAGAAATATCATAGAGCATGTGTTTGGCTGCTGAAGTCATGGTTGTGGTGGCTGGATACATCTGGGGGATCCCTGCAGTACATTCCATGTACATGCACTGAACTCTTCACCATTTGTGCCATGCTTCACAACATTATCCAGAGATAACAGCTCCAGCAGCATCAACAAGGGGAAGAGGCATACATTTCACCACCAATGGCAAGATCACTACAGCCACATGCAGGTGAGGAGCCAAAGGTGTACACAGATGTAATCCTGTTCAATATGGCATTGCATTGACTAAGAGGCAAGGCATAGTACATTCACTGACCACCTAAGGAGATAAAACCTTAATTCTACACACATACATATAGTAACGTTGATGCCAGGTAATGCTTACAGCATTTACCTACCCATGAAATGGCTGCATACCCCTAGCATCAGACAGCTACAGCCCTGAACTAAAACTGTAGTTACTGCTGAATTTGCAATGTGTGTTAATCCTGGAGTATTAAAACAAAAATTTGTAATAATACAAATGAATGGCAGATCCTTACATGTTGTTATTTGGTAATGTAAGTAAGCAAAAGGTGGGTGATTTGTACAGCAATGGCTTCAAAATGTGAGAGCAGAGATCAATGTGAATACATGTGTCCTGTATTAAGTAATAGGCCTCAGGCATCAAAGATTCAAACATTCCTACTTCTAAAAAGTACTGATGGTCAATGAATGTCCTCAGTTTGGCCTCATTTTGCACTGGCAGATCATAAAAGAGAGAAGTTAGAAATTAATGAGACACATTTCAGTTTCAGACTTCATAACCCTCAGTAGATTCTTAAAAATACCGATGCAAAAACTGTTTTGATTCTATCAACTATCTATCTTTGTAAGACCAAAATATGTTAAAATAGCAAATAGCAAAACAACATGACAAACACAGATATACTAACTAAACACTAAGTCAGTTATGCACCCTGAGCATTAGACAGCTACATACACAACCTAAAGGGTAGGACCCAAGCATGTGCAGAACTAGTGGGCAATGGTATAACACACACTGACACCACAGAAATAGTAAATCTGCTAGCAAATAGGTTTGGTGAAAATTTCACTCCCTTATCCCCTCCCAACTTACAACAAACCTTCTCCTAAACTCTCCCCACCCACCCTACATATCTGAAGAGTGGGTCTTCAAAGCCTTGTCCAAGGCAAAAAACACAGCCTCTATAGGACCAGACGGCATTCCAGGCTGTCTTCTAAACAGGCTAAAACATGAATTAGCATCACATCCAAGTACCCTTTTCAATCATATCCTAACCACAGGCTTTGCTCCTGCAGAATGGAGAACAGCAACAGTTATTCCCCTCCACAAAGATGGCTTAGCAACAGACCTGGGGAATTACAGACCCATAAGCCTGACCAGCCTCATCTGTAAGTCCATGGAATGCATATCTCTCAACTGTACAGATTTTTGCAGAATGTCCAGACTTTTACCTCATATTTTTGGTCTGTTCCAAATAAAACCTGTGATTTTCTGGCAAATCAATGTGATTATCTAGTGACTGAAGCCACTAAATAATGACATACATTTTAGGTTCAGACTTTAAATGCTTCAGAAAAATATATGTTAACACAAAACCTGTTATTCTAGCAAGTGTCTAAGTTTATAAAAGCAATATTTAAAATCTGTCCATATTTCTGGGCCTTTGTCTCCCCATTTTGTCTGGCTTTGTCCAGATTTCTAGCACTAAGAGGTTGAGAGGTATAATTGAATGTATCATAATGGACCTCATAAATAAAGATATAGGAGACCTCCAAACCCTGGATCCTACCGAATTCAACTTTGTGAAGGGCATATCCTGCCTGTTAAATCTGGTGGTCTTTTTGAAAATGTGACCAACCATTGACAAGGGCAAATCTATGCACACAGGATACATTGACCTGGCAAAGGCTTTTGACACAAACTCACATTCAGGCATTATTGATAAACTTAGCAAACTGAATATAAACCCTTTCATTGTAAGATGGGTTGCCAAATGGCTCACAAACTGGATATACACTATCAAAGTGGGTGACTCCACATCCACCAACATACCTTCTTACTAGTGGGGTGCCATAGGGATCAGTGCTGGGCCCCTACTATTTGGTATATACTTCTCAGAAGTTTGGGTCAAAACTAAAGGGTTGTAGCTGACAAGTTTGCAGATGACTGCAAACTAGATGCAATTATTGAATCCCCAAATTATGTCAGTATACTCCAGGAGAGTTGCCTGTAGATCAATGACTGGTCTATTAGTCACAGTTTCAAACTGAATGCAAAGAAATGCATCATCATTCCCTTTAGCACAAACACTGTCACCTCACACTATCAAATCAACAATACCCTAAGTAACAATGAAGTGGTAAGGGACATGGGATGACAAGTTGACTGCGACCTTAACTTCAAACACCATGTGTCTATTGTAGTAAGGAAAGCTTTCTAAGTAGCACACTTGATTAGTAAAGGCATTGCCTCGAAAGCAAAAGAAGTTTTAACCTCCTATACTCAGCAATAATCTGGCCCATGATTGAGTATAATGCCCTGTTTGGCATGCACCATACTAAGCATCTGCAGCAATTAGAGAGACCTCAGAGGTTTCTAACAAAGAAGATCAAGTGGCTCCAGTATGTGCTTTACACAGACTGACTAAAGTCCTTGACACTATACTCCATATCATATAGACTTCTTAGAGGCGACTTATGCCTGACCTACAGAGCAATTCAAGACCCAAACCTAATGAACTTTCTGCATATACATAAATCAAACAGGATTAGGGCTACTCATTCCAGGACCTAAATATGGACGGTAACTTAAATAAGACATGCTGGAGGGACAGATTTATCTCCCAGTGACTGCAGAGTCTTTGGAGCAGGCTACCAATTCATGTGAAAGAGAGCACCTTTATGACACTGTTCAAGAGTAACCTGGACGAGTGGATGGGCCACAATAAATTCTTACTCTGGATCGAGCACTCAACTCTTCCAGACATGGGCAGTCATCACTAAATGCAATCCTGGGTACTGACTAGCATTTCTGTGGTAATA
The DNA here is from genome assembly GCF_019279795.1 of Protopterus annectens. Classification (NCBI taxonomy): domain Eukaryota; kingdom Metazoa; phylum Chordata; order Ceratodontiformes; family Protopteridae; genus Protopterus; species Protopterus annectens. The sequence continues at coordinate 821,333,394 of NC_056749.1, read as the reverse complement.
CGTTGGGATGAAATGGCTAGGCTTAAATGAACCTCTAGGTTGATATCCTAGTAATCTCCTATGATCCTCTAAAGTCTATGTATCCCTGAATCCAAAAGATAGAAAATAAGAATATGGCACAGTTATCATCACTTGCACAGGGTGTTGTGTGAGGGAGCATGAAATGATTGCATGTGAGTAAGAAAGAGAAAAAGGCAAACATTTGGATAAAATAGCAAATGACCACTGAGAAAGAATGAGCTCTAAGCCTCATGGCTGAACCATGTAATTGTTGTGTGGGTGTCTGTATGGGACCTCCAGGTGAAACTGATGTGTGAGATTCTGCAAGAACACAGCCAAGCTCTGTGCTAGCTCTATATCTTAGTATGTTGGACAGGTATGAGCTGTGCATAATAGAGGTGGCAGTTCATCGTTGTCATACCGGACTATGAGAACTGGCTCTGCCAGGACTTGCACAGGCATGTCCACATCCATGGTCAGATACACTGTTGCTACATGAATGTGACTGATGCTAGCTGGATGAGCTTTCCTCTTGAGTACACCCAGGACCATGACCCCATGTCCTGCCACATCTTAGTGTGGACACCTCATCCACTGATGGAGAAATGGAAGTAGTGTCACTATGGGAGCATGACTGGGCATGGCCACGACAGTTAACATCGGATGATGTGGCTGACCTATGCCCATGTGTATGCCATCCCTCTCCAGCAGAATTTCTATCACAGACACTGCCAGTTCCAATGCGTCATTCATTCATTCCATTGAATCAGCAATACAGTGAAGGCAGTCAAGCATTTCAGTCTGTGCTGCATCTGCAAACCTAAACATTTCTCTAGAGGACCTGTTGGAATGTTCCTGCACCTCCACATATGTCGAGTGGCACAGGAAGACACACCTGGATCAGGTGGAGGATGGACAGTAGGCCTCCTCTGAGCATCACAAATAAAACTCCTGTTTGGCACCTCACCTACACTTTGGCTATGGCAAGAGTCACCCGGCACTGAAGCCACAGTAACCACACTACCCTGATCAAGTGTTTTACCCTCTACCTGTCCAGTATCTGAGGGCTTACTGGAATGGGTTGGTGTAGGCCTACTGGTTGTGTCCAGTGGAATTATAGGGGATGGCTGAATGTCAAACTAAGTGCCAGATTCAACCTCTACACCCCCTGACTGTGCTTGTGTTTGGCCACCATCATCATCAGAAACTGCCGATACTCTGACATCAGCTGATGAGTCCACTTCCACTGTCAGGGACACTTGTGATAATAATCAACAAACACATGAAAGAAATTAATACCTACACTACTATAGTTCAATATATGCTAGCAATCTAACAGTGGTACCACTATTATAGGTAGTACAGCAATATACCCAACAGTCCTGACACACACATCACACATATGGATAAAATAAATATTTCTTTGAACTGCTCATCAGTACTGACATAAAGATATTTGGCTTACTATGTGTAGATGGTTCTAGAGTTCCTGCGGAGGATGGCCCTGGAAGGAGTTAAGTAAAAGGTTAGGACACCATCATCACAATTAACAGTAAAACAAGGGGTTAAACTTTTTGCCAATTATATGTCCATTAATGATACTTTTAACAAAAACTTGGATAACACATCCACCCCAAGCCCATGTATAAGCAACCAGAATTTGTTGTTAGCTGTTTCAATCTACAACTATACGCCCCTCCAAAAAAATTATGTTAATCAGAACTTAAGTACTGCTGTCAATATTTTACTGTATAAGAAGTATTTAACTCATTACACCTGGGTGATGCCTCCAGGTGCATCTGCAGTTAACTCCTACTGATGCCTCTAGGCATCAAATATTGCTTATTCATATGTATGCCAATAATTCCAAAACCATGCTCTGTACAAGGTTTTGAAAGATTTAATCTTAAAGCTTACACCATGGCAATCTCAACTGCATTAATGTTTGACTTTTGTCTAGTGCAGGTAAATAGTTAACTGTTGCTTTTATGATATTAATTTATATATAATGTTCACATTTTTCTAAATATCTCAACAACCAAGTAACACAGACAGAATTCCTTAGCCTCATATAAAAGTTCTCAGGTAGATGAATAAAATGTTTGTGACAGTATGTGTGTAACTTGAGTGGTTGCTGAGATATTGTAAGTTGTTTACAAAATATTATAAATGTAAAAGTTACTGTGTTTACTGTGACTTATAAAATTCAGTTTAAGACCTAGAACCTAAAGCATACTACCAGTATAAAAATAGTTTGTGGTGAAGAGTTTGCCATTTACACTTCTTTCATAGCTCTTATTGTTCTAGAGGTATTAACATTTGTTTGAAATGTGAAGACATAATTTAATTATTTCAAAAGGTTTAGGCTCTGCCCATTGGAAGTTACAATGCAAACTTGCTGACCTCCATTGGAGTGAATGAGTTAACAATTGAGATGTTAACAAACAACAGGAACAAGTTCCACCAGGATTTATTAAAAGCACAAAATCTTTATCTCTGACGTCTCGGCCCAAAGCCTTCAAGGAGAATAAAACACTTGCATGCAGCAACATCTTATATACATAGCAAATTAAATAATTACATAATTAATCAATTAGTACAACAATTCAACAAACTAATGTTCTCCAGTTGAGCTCTTCATTAAGCCCAAAAGGAAACATAGTTTTAAATTTTAAAATATATAGTTTCTTTCTGCACTAATCTAGTTTTAACATCAATATCACTATACATAGAAACACAAACTTGTTCTAAAATGGTTCCTTTCAAGCCCTCATTACATTTGTTATGTGCTTCCAAAAAATGTAATGCAACTGGACTGTCTTCTTTGCCATTTTTGATGTCTCTTAAATGCACCAAAAATCTTTTTTTAAAGGGCCTCTTTGTTTCCCCGATGTAAAATTTATTACATGGGCATTTTAGAGCATAAATGACACCCTCAGAGTTGCAATTAAATGTACCCCGACTCTCAAATTTAACATTATTAATAAAATTGAAATTGGATACAATATGCTTACAAGCCTTACACCTCCCACATGGAAAAGTCCCAATTTTAGCAGGTTCCATATATATTTGTAATGCAGGCATCTTAACCTTAGATCTTACAAGAAAATCTTTTATACTCTTGCCTTTACGATAAGAAAACTTCATATTTATATCAAGCCATTGTTGAACATTTCTGAGTGAGCAGAAATAAAGCCAATATTGATTAACAATATCAAGGAACTGTTTGGTAAAGCTACCATAAGTAGTAACAAAATAAATATTTTCTTTACTAGAAAATGAGATATCATGATGTATTGAATTACATTCTTTTTGTTGAATAGATTTTATATATCTGGGTTTAACCCCTGTACACAATCTGGTAAAGCTCTTTTCCAAGATATTTGTACCATAGCCTCTAAAGGAAAAGGATTGCACCAAAAGGCAATTGAGATGTTACCTGGAAGCTCCTCCTGGGACATACTTATGCTCCCTGGAAGAGCAGCACCAACATCAGTCACAGGCTGTTGTACACTTTATGCTGAGATCTCTGGATCCCTGACAGTGGACAGGAACTCTTAATTTGCTGTTAGTGATGGCTATTTAGCAGGTCTTTCCAGTAGCCACCTGTCCATGGGCCACTACAGCTGCTCTCCTCTGAACCAATGAAATTATGTCAGTGGCTCTATGATGCACCTGGTCATATGCTCTGCTCTGGCTACCTAAGGCATTTACATCAGTCATTATCTGCTGCCAAATTTGCAGTCCTCTAGACATATCCCCATGTCCTCTCTCAAGCAGAAAGGCACCATGTTGCCTAAATGCTTTGACAATTAATTCATTCTCAGGGTCACTGAAGATGGGGGGGGGGTTGTGGGACCTGGGACACCTGGGTGCCATAGTCCTAGGTGACAGAAAACACAAAAAAAGGCTAATACACATAAGTATCACAAACATAAATGTCCTGCTTGGATATAACATATAAAGAGATAGTTTTCAATATTACCCACTGGAGAAACAAAAAACAAATTATTCCAATAAAAAAAAAAGTTTTATGTGGTTGTAACATATTAGTCACACAGAAAGCAATGCTGGATCCAAAACAAGGAGCGTAAAAATAGCCAAGCAAACCTCTGTACAAACAATTTTTTCTGCCAATACAGAAAATTAATCTTGGCTCCCCTACCCCCAAAACAACAGTCAAATGACACATTTTGCTAACAAACCATCAGTGAACTGCTAAAAGTGATATCAAATAAACTATCCCAAAAACAAGTGTACACATTTACCACCGAACATTCAATTTTATGCAACTGTCAGTCTCCTCTACTGTAGCCAGCACTCACTTAGAGGTGTCTATGGGCCATCCTAGAAGACTAACACCACTGTGTCATAGACAATATAGGACATTTACATTTCACTGAAATAAACATTGACGGGTGTAAAGAGAAAAACAGTTGCAACATTAGCACTTGTGATGAAAGTTAATAAAGTTGTGCATCTGAGAAAGTAAAATGTCCTGACAAAAATGCCTATGCCATCAGTAAACTTCTAAGAAGTGTATATAGATAAAAGTAGCATTTGCTAATGTGTGTGTGTGTGTGTGTGTGTGTGTGTGTGTGTGTGTGTGTGTGTGTGTGTGTGTGTGTGTGTGCATCTATTTTTCTTTGTGACATGTGAGCATATCCAGTATATAACTGAAAATGCAATCATACCTTATCAAGAGCAACAGTCTTCTGTTAAGATAAATCCACAGTAATGGCAATCTTCTGTGTTATCCACATAAACAAACCCCTCATTGTCAGGTTCCCTAGCTGCATGGTTCTCTTTTTATAGTGTAGATTCAGATCTGAAGCACGGTTAAGATGCAAATGATAGGTGCACTCATTAGAACTGTTGAATCCTAAATTCTTGGCTCTGTGTAGCAGATGTGAACATAGTGCAGGCACTCCCTCAGTGTTTGTTGTTAATGGATTACAACTGTGAATGATTGCTGGTATGGAGAAGGGAAACAACAGCAATTCAGACTACCTTACCTCCAGTGGGTGTGTTAGCCAGGTTAGACTGACAAAGTGTAAAAGTAATTGTATCATGGTATTAAATACAAATAAGTAGCACACATTTCACAGTTTCTGTACAGTAACATCCACCTCTCCTGCATTTCTTGACAACTGTATATTATTGCCATTCAATATCTTCACACATTTTATGGACAAGGGTACAGAATGCCTTACAGACTGCATATTTCAGATTACTGGTCAGATAAGAGAAGAATGAGCAACAAACAGAGTAGCATTTCTGCATGCAATAGTCATAAATGGTTGTGTGATCACTCATTGCAGTACATCTGACATTAATACATGTACAAACAACTCAGAAGTGTACAACTGCCATATGTTTTGTTAATACTGTGGATGATATTGCAGTTGTTTTTATGCACAATGATTTTCATTCTCTACTGCAAAACTATTTCTGTGGCAAACAGGGATAACCCACCCTAACTATGTTTTGAAGGCTCCTTGGACTGAGAGTTTAACTCCAGAACTGTGCAAAAATATTTCAATTGTACCAACATAAATTTTGTAGTGTTGCTTATTTAATAGATTTTCTTCCTTTTTCATAATTTTCTTTTTAATGCCAGTATTTGCATAATGCATGGCTTAGGGCAAACAGGAGAAATGGAGAAACACAATAAATGCCATGTAGTGTACTTCTTTGGTAACCAATACATTACATCAACTACACCAGTGAATCACCTGTTTGTATAGCACATCTACATATGTTAACCCACACAGCATATACTATTTGTACATCATAGTTCAAATCCCACCTTTGTCTTTTAAGGATGAAACCTAATAAACACTGCTCAGAAGGCTAAAACAATTTTAGTTTTGTCTGTCTCATTTGAGGGATGCTTACTTTTATGGAAATCTGGACTAATGGCCCACACAAGAAGCAGATAGGACACCTGCAGACAGGGTGTAAACATTCTAAGTGGCAAAAAGGGTATATTGTTGCAGTTATTGATTTCCATTGTGCAACACTGCTTAGCAACTTTGAGTGACAGCAACATTCCCCAACACCTGCAGGTCTAGAGCACCTGCAAAGAGGAAGCTGACAGTCAACAACTTCAGAACAGATACATTCTATTAATTCTGTTTGGTATCATGCAAACATGATAAGTGGCATTGAGTGGCAATTAAAATACAGACGTTAATAATGAATAGGGTATTATTCAACTGTTATTTAATTATTCTTGTTGCAGCAAGTGTAAGTGTAGGGATATAATACAGATGATCCTGAGTTCTAATACAGGAAGTGCAACATATTTTTACTGTTGTGACAGTTAAATTTATAATAATGACTACGAAAATATACAAGTGTTATTTCAATATTTATGTTGCAACAGGTGTAAGTGTATGCAGATATGCACATGGTCCTGTGTTTTAATATGGGAAATTCCAAACATTTTTACTATTGTTCCATCTCACATTTTATTAAATGTTACTTATAACAATTTAAACATAATTATAAATAACAATAACTATGCATAGCAGGGGAGCTCATATGAATTATATACATGAAGGATAAGACACCCTTACTGTGTTTTGAAGTTTCATATACACAAATGAATGCATATACACATACCTTGTCAGGTCACACACATACATGGTTAACACCTCAGTCAACTGTATTTATAAATAATTCATGAGTACATCTGAGCAGCACTTCTTTTGTAGCAAAGATGGAAAATCACCACTGTGGAAGAAAATGTTTTGTCTCTTATACATAGGTTTGAATCCCACACTGTAAAAAAGCCACATTTAAAGCAGGAAAACTGCAGCACCAAGAAAACATCAGTTTGGGACAAGAGTATGATATAAAAGAACTTGAGCAAGAGGGAGTGTATAAGTATTTGGGAACTGATGAAGAATCAATGGTAAAACATGAAGAAATATAAATAAAACTTAGTAAGGAGTACTTTAGAAGAGTTAAATTAATCCTGTAAAACAGTACTGACATCTAGGAACAAAATCCAAGCTATAAACCAATTTGCTCTTCCTGTACTTAGTTTTAGAGTGATTGAGTGGCCCCAAAACATGTTGGATAGATTAGATAGAAAAACAAGAATGATGCTTCATGGTCACCAAATGATTTATAAAAATCAGTGTATACCAAGATTATATATTCTCTATTCTGAAGGCGGGATGGGCCTCCTTTAAATTGATTACATGTACAGATCTGTGATTGTGGGACTCCATACATATATGCTGACCTCACAAGACCCAAATGTACTAAACGTTTTGACACATGAGGAGAATAAATCTAAGGTGGCTTCCCTGCTTAATCTAGCAGAAACATATCAGCATCAAGCAGGAATGGAAACCAAACCACAAGTGGATAAACCCAGGCAGCAACTGAATGTGCCAAAAAAAACAAAAGAAAGAACGTAAGATGAAGGACAAGATGAGAAGGCAATAAATGTGGAAATACATAAATATAGTTACAAGTACAGAAAACTTCTGGAAGGACCTCATGTTGATCAGGAACGAATGCAGGAATGGTTAAGGAGAGGCAAATTCAAACCAAGAGATGAAAGGTTAATATTGGCGACACAAGACAGTGGGCTACATACACACTGGTTTACAAAGTCCATCAAACATGTGTGAGAAACAGACAAATATAGGTTTTGCAAAACAGAATTGGAAACAGTTACACACCTCATTGCTGGTTGTGACATACTAATGGCAGGACTGTACACTGAAATGCATAATAATGTGGCGAGACTGTTGCACTGGGGATTGTGCAAACATTACGGTATTGAAGTAGCTGAAAAACTCTGGAAACATGAGCCACAAAGCATCATAGAAAATGATGAAGTCTACATCACATGAGATCATCCATTACCAATAGTTCAAAATATAGATACTAGAAAAATGGATATAGTGGGCCAAGAAAAGAAGACAAAAGTAGCATTGATCATTGAAATTGCCACACCCAGTGACTACAGTGTCCTGCATACAGAGAGAGAGACAAAGTTATAAAATATGAGGATTTGCAAGCAGAAATGAGAGCAATGAGGAATAATAAAACCCAGATAGTTCCAATAGTAGTAGGAACGAGTCTTATAAAAAAGAGTCTACAATCATATTTAGATATGCTACTAATATATGTAACTGTATGAATTGCAGAATGAGTCACTACTGGGCACATTGTGGGTGCTGTGAAGAGCACTTTTGGCTGACATCAAAGAGTGAAACAATACTAATTCCATGAACTTTAATCGTACTTTGACTTAGGAATGGGGTATATTCCCATCATGGTATTAGAAATGCAAAAGATTTGGAGAAATTAAAAAATATATATTTTTTTTCAGTGTATAAAGCCAAACCAAATAAATGTCAGGTCATGAAATGTATGCCCCTAGAGCATGTCTGCAGATTAGCTGAGTCATTTTGCATTTTAGAGAATTCTGGAATTTACCTCATGTCATGTTGTTTATTCATAGTTTTTTTTACTCAGTGTGGCCAGGTTCTGCCTGCTCCATTCACCCTTGCTCAGCTCAGGCTCACTCTGTTCCCCTAACCTACCCCCAATTCCCACACTCTCCCATTACACCTAAGCTTATTTTCATCAAGCCAGCCCAATACTTAACTGCAGCCAAACAGCACTACCTCTCAATTCACTATTCAGAATAATCCAAAACCTACCTGCCCACTAATTATTCTCTAATCCTTCCCCCATACCCTTCTCTCTCACTGTAGTATACCTCCTATCAAACACATTAACTTCTTATAGCTCTCTAGTTTCTACTACTTTAACATTAAAATATAACAATACTATGTGTTTTCTCCTCCTACTTGTATTTTTTCTTCTATATAGTTGCTGTACTTTAACAAAAATGCTACTCTTTTGTACCACAGTTCTCATAATTTTCTCACTTGCTGCTCATCTAACCTCTTATACTCAACTATCCTTTTTTTCTCCTCCCATACTATTCCTTTCCCTTATCCACTACAAATAAAACCCACAGGCTTTGTTATATCACCCAGACTCTGCAATACTACATACATTGATCAAGCCACCTATACTTTACTGACTCTAAATACTTCACCTCACATCTCTCTCAAGTATGATACATTCATAACTGAACTCCTCAATGCTCTTATAAACATAGCATCGCCACTTAAACTTAATGATGATATCCACCTAAATCCTGGTCCCAAAAACCAAATCATTTTAATACTTTAACCCATCCACTTTACAGTCCTAAAATCTGTTTAATCTACCCTAGATAGGATCTGATCTACTACTCCTAAATATTAATCTCAGAAGTGGTGTTAACAAAAGTACACAAACTCCATGCCACCTTCCCACTCTACTCACCTGACATTTCTCTACTAACAGAAGTCAGATATAAATCATAAAATTATTCCCCCACACTATAACGTACATAGGTAAGAGAGAAAAAACAAAAGAGGTGGCAGAATAGCCATAGTATTTACAAAAAAATTCATGCTAGAATCCCTAGATCAAAACATCCCAGATTACAATAATGCTGAGATACTATTTACCAAATTCAAAATCAATTCCAATAAACATTTAATCATTGCAGGCACTTATATTCCTCCAGGAAATAACCTTGTACTATTGAACATATCCTCAAATGGACATCCATAACACTGCCTCACAAAACAATTATTATGGGAGACTTTAACACTGACTGGTTCACCTGTAATTCAGAAAACCCTATTAATCGTATCAACCTTCACAGCTTCACCCAAGTTATACAAAAGCCAACCAGAGTAGATAAAACATCAAAAAGGCAGTCTATCCTTGATTGTATTCCAACAAACCCTCGCACTCTCTTCATTCTTGGTGTCTTCCTGATAGCCTCAGTGATCACCGCCCAACCTATCTGATTAGACAATGTATTAAGCATGCTGTCTATTGTCAAATCTGAAAACATACTGTCTATCGCCATATCTGAAAACATACTGTCTATCATCACATCTGAAAACATACTGTCTGTTAGATATTATGAATTTAAGGCTAAAATTAATTTTGTTGTAAATATGCTGAAAGAAAAAGTTTGCTTAAATACAGAAACAGAGTTTAGTAATATGTGATCAGCAACCATACTAAATGACTGTGGCTTAAAAAAAATAAGGAACTTGCTTATGAGTGTATTACACACACATCAAGAAAGCTGACTTCTTACAGACATGACAAGAATGTAATCTGCTTTCACTGGACAACAGGACATATTTTTCTAAGAAAGTTTAAAAATGTGCTTTTCTAATGCACAAGGCGTTTCCTTGAAGACAGTTTACTTATCAGCATTTGCACAAGAACAGATGTGTTAGCATTTGTGTCATCAAGGCAGTATCTTTCCAAAACCAAGAGGGTGTGTGTTTAACTAAAATATGTATAAAAAGTCTGTATTAAATCTAGTTATGTTAGAGGTATGGTAGGGACACAAGTCCTGAGGTAAATGTTATATCTCTCACATCATCTGTACTATATGAGAAGTAAAGTTGGAACGGTACTTTAAGCTGCAGCGTTTGTCCGGTTTGGTTTATTATAAATGTTATTGGTTACTGCTCTTAAAGTCAGATGCTGTATCAGTGCATATTCTGCAAGTTTCTTTGGTAAACAGACTGTGATAATTAGACTTTGATTTCAGCAGCCAGAAAGACTGAGTGTCTTAAGAAGACTTCAAATCCATCACACCAAGCAAACAGCAAGCAAGCAGTAAGCAGAGAGCTAAATATTTTTTCAATAGCGACCCAGCTGAGTGTCGAGAGCCATATAATTTTTCAATGGCAAGCTAGCCTGCATTTGAACCTAAAATCTGCATTTGAACCTAAAATCTGCATTTGAACCTATAATCTGCATTCAAACACAGGGGGAGTGATGGTAAGCCCTGCAGAGGGTTACTTCAGTTAAATTGCAGTAACTAACATTTGTACGTATGTGTCAATTCTGAACAGAAGTATTCCAGTTTATGCAGCTTGCAGTAGTAAAGTTTTTTAGACGTCTACATCCAGATTGAGACAGAAGTTCCAGTCGCTGTGCCATAATTTCACTAAAGAAAAGGGGGATATCCACTAGCCCAACAGTCCACTGCCTGTTGTGCTTTCCCAGCTTCTCAAGTGACTCTGAAAAATTTCTAGCCATCAGCAACAATAGCCTGATCACCTGTTTTCTTGCTAACTGGTAAGACTTTTTTCTGTGTCACATATTTAGTGTGGATGATGTTAAACAGTTTGTATATTCTTACATAGTTTGTATATTCTTAGACAGTTTGTATATTATTAGACAGTATGGATAGTAAATTGCAATGTTGGTATACACAGCATATTAGTAAATGTAAAACCTTAGTAGGGCAGGTTGATAGTAAGGCATTATGGAAATGTATTACAGTATTTGACTGGTATCTCAAAGAAAACCATGTGAAATATGACAAATGGTTATTGTGTGCTTCAACAAAAACTGCATTTTGTGTATTATGCCATAAAAAAGTATTGCATAATATTGCTAAAACAATAGACTGTGAAGACAGATCTGTTCATGATAAAGAATTAACTAAGGCTAAAGTGTTTCCATTATATTCAGATGTTAAACAGTTATGTCCTGTCACCACACGTGAGTCAAATCAGTTACTGATAGAACCCTTAGTACATTTTGTTACAAAAAAATGTAGTAAACTTCTAAAAAAGAGACACAATGAGTTCAGGAAGTTTAGACAAGTTATACAAACATTTTTTCAAAAGTGCATAGGAGTTTCAGATTCAGCAGAACAGGTTCCTGAGACATATCAGGCAGACCATAAGATGACTCTTAAACAGTTACAAGATGAAGAAAATAGATTAGCTGAACTGACAGAGACTGACTTCCTTCATACATTGGGAAAGAGTAGGAAACTACAGATGATCTGTACAAAAGAAATATATTTTATAACATGTTTGTGTTTTGAAAATGGTTAAGCTTACATGGTAGGATGGTGAAATACAAATAATTCTCAAATGTTTAAAACTTCCATTCAATTAAAGCAATATATTTATCATTACTACAGTAAAGTAGAGCATATGACTGACATTCTCATAGCATAGTCAAAAGGTAAACAAAACAGTTCTTGTATATAAAAATTAAATAAAAATAGTTAAGAGTAATGATTTAAAGTCACAAGACTGACATGCATGTATTTTCTTTTTATACAACACACAAGAATAACAGGCAGACAACAGCAAATATAAATAATGTAAATATATAAATGTGTTTGTTAAGCTAATATCTATTTTTTACATTTTTTTATAATTGTATAGTAACACCACACCAATCAGTTAAAGTTCTGAATTTTAAAAAGAAATAAAATCACAGATGGTATTAGTTAAACAGTTTTTGTAAAATTAATGGCAGGACAGTTAAATAAATAAATAAATAAAAATACTGAAAACCATTTAAGCTAATTGTAAAATAATGTTTAGTTTGCATGGTTATGCAAATCACAAATATAATATGAAGTGTTTTATAACAGCATTTTACTAACAGATGATTAAAGGAAAAATGCTAAAAAGGGTTAACTGAAATGTGAACTCAGACCTTCCTAAACTGGATGAATAGTTACAGGAAATGTTGAAAAGATAAGATAAGAAACAAGACTGCCAAACAAGTGGCTTGAGTTTTTCTAAAATGCTCACATGCAACACTATTTGGTAATTATAATAAAACATCACAATTGTGCATATATGTCCCTGATTAAAAAAATAAAAAAAACCTTAGTTACATCAAGTATAGCCAACAGATGGGTTATAGTATACATACAGTTTAAATAAAGTATACAGGAGGGTACAAATAACTACTACTAGTAGAAATAGACAGCAAAGGCAACAGAAAACAAAAAATGATCAGATCAGACAAAGGTCTATAGTTTAATAACCTAATTAAGCAAATGTATAACCAAAGTGTTGGGCTGGCATACATTATAAAACAAATAAACAATTCTGCAGTACTACAGGGGGAGGGGTACTCTATCAGTTTTACACACTGTGTGAGCAGTATGTGTTGCAAAAGGGTCTGAAATAAAGTTAAGAGCAGAAATAATATATTGTTCCTTCTTGACAATACTCTTTTAGGAAAAAACAGGTATTAGTGCATTAGAAATATTGGTAAACAGATTGAACCTGACAGTATAAGATATTTTAGTATTAAATTGTATTTACAACCTATTAAACTGTAAAGTTATACAAGAGATGGTTTAAAAACAAGAGATGGTTTAAAATTGATTAAAGATATACAAGAGAAAGTAAAGATATGTATAAACTGAGCAAGAATGGTCACTATTTTTTAATATGTTTTTGACAAAACAATGTTGGTATAAAAAAGAAAATAACAGGACATATGCATTTGGTGTCAATTCCACTAGATATTTCTAAAGAGACATAAACATTTTCCAAGATTTTGCTTAATATTAATGCTATTAAATTTGTAAGATTAGACTAAATTTACTTTATAGTCTTTGTATGTACAAATACAGAAGAATTCAGTACAAATTAAATTAATGTCTGGCAATGAATATGTGTGAAAAAACATGTTTTAAAAAAATTAGGTTCAGGATAGCTGCTAGATTGAAATGAATGAATAGCAAACAGTCTGTGTAAATACATGCTGCACAGGATACATTGTAATAAGTTTAAAAGTAATTTGTCAAGTTGTAATATCACTGGTTTTACCCCAGTAAAATAATTGCTTTCAAATATTTATTATATAAGCCCAGTTCAGTACTTGACCAAGATGTTAATGGGCAGTTCAAAGACATGACCACAGTGTTATAAATGCTTGCAGTAGCACATGGTTCTTGTCTCTTACAGTTAATTCAACAAGTTGCAAAGAGTTAATGAAACAGCTCCAAGTCATAAATTAAATTCTGTAATTGCAAAAGAATAAATTAATCAAGTTAAACTAAAGCAGACACAGCTCATAACTGATAAAATATTTTCACAGAATGGTCTGCAAAAGAAAAAGTTGTTAAATACATTCAGTTTGTTAGTAATACTTTAATATCACTGTATTAACTATGTAAAATTGCATTTTGATTTGTTGTATCAAAAGACTATATAATGTGATTAAAAAAATACATATCAGTATAAAATGTTTTGAGTATGTTTAAAAACAGAGGGAATTGTTATATATTATGAATTTAAGGCTAAAATTAATTATGTTGTAAATATGCTGAAAGAAAAAGTTTGCTTAAATACAGAAACAGAGTTTAGTAATATGTGATCAGTAACCATACTAAATGACTGTGGCTTAAAAAAATAAGGAACTTGCTTATGAGTGTATTACACACACATCAAGAAAGCTGACTTCTTACAGACATGACAAGAATGTAATCTGCTTTTACTGGACAACAGGACATGTTTTTCTAAGAAAGTTTAAAAATGTGCTTTTCTAATCCACAAGGCGTTTCCTTGAAGACAGTTTACTTATCAGCATTTACACAAGAACAGATGTGTTAGCATTTGCGTCATCAAGGCAGTATCTTTCCAAAACCAAGAGGGTGTGTGGTTACTGCTCTTAAAGTCAGATGCTGTATCAGTGTATATTCTGCAAGTTTCTTTGATAAACAGACTGTGATAATTAGACTTTGATTTCAGCAGCCAGAAAGACTGAGTGTCTTAAGAAGACTTCAAATCCATCACACCAAGCAAGCAGCAAGCAAGCAGTAAGCAGAGAGCTAAATATTTTTTCAATAGCGACCCAGCTGAGTGTCAAGAGCCATATATTTTTTCACTGTCTATCACCACATCTGAAAACATACTGTCTATCACCACATCTGAAAACATACTGTCTATCACCAAATTTGAAAACATACTGTCTATCATCAAATCTGAAAACATACTGTCTATCACCACATCTGAAAACATACTGTCTATCACCAAATCTGAAAACATACTGTCTATCATCAAATCTAAAAACATACTATCATCACATCTGAAAACATACTGTCTATCATCAAATCTGAAAACATACTGTTATCGCCATATCTGAAACAAAAGAAATTTCAATCCTCAGATCTTCATATCCATCCTCCAACTTTGTAACTTGACTCCTCTAAAGATTTTGCCCCTAGATGCTGCCTTAGATTATTTCAAGTCCACTTTCCTAGGCAAACTAAACAAACTAGCACCATGTAGAACAATAAGCACAAAGTAAGATTATGCCCCATGGCTAACTAAAGATGCAAGAGCACTACTCAAACTAAGAGATAAAGCCTGGGAACTGTGGCATAAAACAAATCTCAAACAAACCATCAATCATATCAGCTACTCAGAAACAAAGCCAAAAAACGCATCAAACAAGACAGAAAACTATTACAGTATCATCCAAATAAAACACAAGAATAACTCGCAAAAATTCTTGTCAGCAATTAAAGAAACTCCTCCAACCTGGGCAAGCTTCAATACCAACCCCTTCAACCACAAATAATTTAGATAGTATTGCAGCACAGTTTAACAAATACTTCACTGAAACGTCCACCCACAGCCACCCCTCTCCTTTGATAATAATAAGCTCTCTCAAACATGAAAATTTGTTACTCAATACCTGGTCAATACATTCTGTCAAGAACTTGACTTTACCCACCATAAAATGGTCACTCCTATTAAACATGAAAGCTGTCCATTCAATGCCAATGTCATGGGGAATGTCGGTATATAATGAAATAACATCAACTGTGACTAATAGATTATCCTTATCAATGGTAACTTCTTTGATTTTGCTAAGAAAATCAAAAGAATCCCTTATGAATAAATGGACCTGTTGTAATAATGTAAGCAAAACCCTATGTGTTTTTCTTGAGAATTGATAATTGTATTAGTATCATGTGATAGGGGTTAGTTAGGTATTTAGTAGAAGGGTATTTAAGTGAGAGCTTTTTGTGAGTGATTTTGTGTTCTGAGGCAGGCCAGTGTGGCCAAAAGCACTTAACATTGGAATTAAACTTTTCGTTTTTAATTCTCTCCATGTTTGGTGGTGTTTTATTTGTTTTTGGTGGTGTTGTTATACCACACCATCAGGACATCTATACATTTTTTCATCAGAATTAAAAATCTCATTTTTAAATCATGTGTAATGCTCTGAAAATTCAGCCAAGCAAACCTCCTTAAAACAGTACCAGTGCCATCCTCCTGGAAGAAGTATCAGCAGAGTTATACATACATTGCAAACAATGAGTAGTTACCTGTGCAATAAAAAAAACAAGTTATTTGAAGCAGTTTTTTTTTTTTACAAGAAGAAGCTGTAGATAAAACATTCCTCATACGTTCACAATATCAGAACAAACTTTAACATATGAGCCTGATAATATACAATTCTGAAAATCAAAGTTGCAGAAGTACATGCATCTATACTTTTTCCCATCCTTATTAGAAATAGTAGGATTGGAATTAAAAAAGTGCTTAGCAGTGGAGTCAACTAAGGCTATAACTGCTCAGTCAGTTTTTGGGAATAGTGTATAAACGCTTAAAAGACAGAGGAACTTTATACATTCTATCTGTCTTTTTAGGGACTGCTGGCTGACTTCTAGGAAAATTGCAGGCAGTAAGACACAGTTCCTCTAAAGCAGACAGGGCAAGAGGAATGAGGGTAAGTTCTGGAAAATCATTCTGTAAAAATTCATAGTATTTTCTGAGGGACTGAAAAACCTCAGTGTTCTCACACTGGAAACACTGGGACATTCTTGCAATAGCTTTATAGAAAGAGAATCTTTGACAGGAAGAATCAGAAACTGATTTTTCTTTTGAGTCTGAATCAGAAATCTGAGTACAAAACCTTGAATCTATCCCTGCATCTTCCTGTTCAGATTCAGAATCTTGAATCTCTGGGAAAAGAGCCATCCATTTTTCTTTTACCAGAAACTACTTCACAAGAAGGATCAATAGCTTGAATTAAGCACTGAATCAGTCCCAGTAAACTATATTATCCAAAGAAAATTGAGGAGGAATACAGATACATGTTTTGTTTTCTGTTTCTTTTTGACTTGAAAGATGGGACCGACTGTTTTACTAATGGCAGCCGCTGCTTTCTCAGGGATGGGCACAGCAGTCTGACACAACAGGGGAATCTTCCCCTTTCCTGTCCCAGTGCAAACAAGAGTGTCTCTCCCTTGCACACAGAGTGGACTCCACCAGCCACAGAGAATGTGGCTAACACTGGATCCATAGTGGCTGTAGGTGCTACACCAGAGGGATCTGGGGTAAAAGATGAGTAGTCTGAAGTACAAGTGGCCACAGCAGAGTCACCCACCTGCAGTTTAGGAAAATTTCTAGTCTGCTGTGCTGACAAAGGCTATTTTACTTAACTGTTTCTCTTTGTGGCTGGAAGCTGGACTGACTGTGGGAATGACAATCTGTTCCATAGTCAAGCCCCAAATGGTGTGTCGCTCCCAGGAAAGACAAGCAGAAAATAAGAACAAAAGTATAAAAGTACTAGACCAAGAAAG
>NC_056749.1:821300909-821310909 GCF_019279795.1 Protopterus annectens | reverse complement strand
CCAACATCTTGGCCGATAGATTCAGTGCAAACTTCACCCCTTCTCACCCCCAAAAGGGCCCACAACAATACCGGAAAAGTGTAGTGTCCTGGAAATCACAGACGCACAGATGAAAACAGCCCTTTCAAAAGCCAAAAGCACAGCATCAGTGGGGCCAGATGGTGTCCCAGGCTGCGTCTTGCATGAACTACAGAACAAACTAACCCCCCACCTAAACACACTGTTCAACCTCAGCCTCTCCACAGGCTATGTGCCCCTAGAATGGCGCACCGTAATGGTTATTCCACTCCACAAAGGAGGGGCCACAACTGATCCTGGTAACTATTGCCCCATAAGCCTGACTAGCCAGGTCAGCAAGGCTATGGAGCGCATCATCATGGAGCTCATTAACAAAGACATTGGGAACCTCCAAACACTTGACATGACCCAGTTCGGCTTTGTTAAGGGCAGATCATGCCTACTAATCCTGGCTGACTTCTTTGAGACAGTCACCAAGGCCATAGATGAGGGGAAGGTAGTTCACACAGCCTACCTTGACCTCGCCAAGGCTTTAGACACCATTCCCCACTCAGGAATTATAGAAAAACTCACCAGCCTGAACATAAACCCCTACATCACGAGATGGGTTGCCAACTGGCTTACAGACAGAACTCACACCTTAAGAATAGCGGGCTGCAGGTCCGACTCTAAACCAGTCACAGGTGGTGTCCCACAAGGCTCGGTCCTGGGACCCCTACTGTTTGGCATATACTTCTCAGAAGTACAGGCAAACACAGGAGGACTATGGCTAACCAAGTTCACTGATGACTGCAAACTGGGAGCCATAATTGACTCTCCGTCTGACACGGACATTCTCCAAAAGGGTCTTACTGAGATGGACACCTGGTGTCAAAGTCATGGTCTCAAGCTAAATGCCAAAAAATGCATAGTCATCCCGTTTGGGAAAAACAAAACACCCATGAATTACCACATAGGTGGCAGCCCCCAGAAGAGATAATAAGAAATTCCAACACATGTGAGAGATGCAACCATATAGCCAAACTGGAGGATAAGCTCTCTCAACTCAGTACTGGCATAACCAGTCAGGAGGAGAAGGAAACCACACTCACTACAATTCCAGTCTCACAAAGACCTACCACGACAACAAACCAAACACATAAACACACAAAAACATATTCGGAGGCTCTAAATAAAAATCTGCCTAAACAGCAGAGACCTCCAAAGCAGACACCCAAGCAACCACTACCCCAAAACAAAACACGTGCAACACATAGCTCACAAACCAGTGTGCCGAACAGTCACAACCCTTAAGGCTAAACAACACACCTGATACACTTGTAATAGGTGACTCTATCGTCAGGCACAGTGACGTCCCGCTCACCAGGCTGAACAAGGAGAAGGTCACGGTGAGCTGCCTGTCGGGCGCTAGGATCCGCCACATAACACAAGCACTCAGGTCACTCCAAGGTAAGTACAAATATGACTCAGTCATCATCCATGCTGGTGTGAATGACCTGAGATGTACCTCCCTGGACTACATGAAAAGAGACATAGAGGAGCTCTCTGAGCATGTAGCCCAGGCTGGTATGACCCTGACCTTGAGTAGCATCTTACCTCACCAAGAATGATGCCACAATATGAAGACAAGATGATCAATTTCAACAATTGGCTTAAGTATTGGTGTCATTCAAAGGGGATCCAATGCCTGTCTGCCTGGGATGACATGCTCGACAAGCCACGATGCTTCAAGGGACAGCTTGCACCTGTCACCCTGGGCTTTCGGATATTGGCAAAGGCTCTTGCCACCCCATATTGCCTTTTTAGGCAAGGCTCAAAAGACAAACCCACCTCCATAGGTATCACAAGGGATAAGAAACTAAGAGTAATGCTACTCAATGCCAGAAGTCTAAACCTCAAGATGCATGCACTCAAAACTCTCCTTAGCATGGAGAACATCGATATCTGTGCAGTAACAGAAACCTGGTTCAAGGCTCCCGAGAGCACCCCAGCACTACCAGGTTATACCTCATACCATGTTTTTCGGCCCCAAAATTTGGACCGAACCACAAAAGGAGGGGGAGTATCAATATTCGTCAAAGATACCCACACCTCCAGGTTGGTGGCAAAGCACGAAGCATCACAGACTATCCATGTGCAACTAACAGTGGGTAAAACTGCCTTCCAGTTTATAGCCTGCTACAGACCACCCTCCCAAACCCAGGAACCCCACTCGGCCTTCCAGAGAACACTGGAAAATATGAAGGTCTCTTCAAACACCATTATATTGGGCGACTTCAACTACCCTAACATAGACTGGGAGCATTACTCTAGCTCCAACACCCTAGCCCAAAGGTTCATAGAATTTATAAACTCAAATGCTATGGAACAACTTGTTGCCACTCCCACAAGAGGGGAAAACATACTGGACCTGATCATCACCAACATGGGGACTCTATGCTCCAGACCAGAAGTGTATCCCTCACTGGTAAGATCAGACCATAAACTAATCTCACTAGATATTCACATCCTGACCCCAGCCCCTGCCCAGAAAACCACAGTGAAAAACTTCTCTAAAGCAAATTTCACACTTCTCAAAACTGAGGTGAAATCCTTCAAAGCTCCCGGGCCTGTGGAAAATACGGCCCAGACCGCAGAATCCTTTATAAATGCATTCTATGAACACCTTCAGGAATGCACGGATCATGCAATCCCAAATAAAACCAAGACCCAATCCTCCAAGGTTAGGCGTCCTGTCTGGTGGACCCCAGCCATAAAGAAACTATACAATAGAAGGAGGAAGCTACTACATGAGAGAGCAAAATCCCAAAAAGGGAAGGCATCTCTGATCAGTATTAGCAAAAAACTACGGGCACTCATAAAATCGTCTAAGGCCAGCTTCGAGAGAAAAATTGCACAGGACACTAAGGATATTCACAAGGCTTTCTTTAGTTATGTTAGGAACCTGGGTGGGAATTCCCAGATATGCTCAGAATTAGTCCAAAATGACAGAAAATCCACCGAACCCACAGACATTGCCAACATCCTAGCTGACAGGTTCAGTGCAAATTCCCCCCCCCCTTCCCCACCATAAGGGCAAATATCTATCCCAGCAGAGTGCTGCCCCCCCTGACATCTCAGATGCTCAGGTAAGAGCCGCCCTCTCCAAAGCAAAAAACACAGCATCAATGGGACCACATGGTGTCCTGGGCTGCATCCTATATGAACTCCAAGAAGAACTAAACCCAAACATAAAACTACTGTTCAATCTCAGCCTTACTACAGGATATGTACTCAAAGAGTGGTGTACAGCAACAGTGGACCCTCTCCACAAAGGTGGTGCCTCAATGGATCCTGGAAACTATCGCCCCATAAGCCTGACTGGCTTGGTCTGCAAAGCTATGGAAAGGATCATCATGGACCTCATAAATAAAGATATTGGGTACCTACAGACACTGGATCCTACCCAGTTCGGCTTTGTTAAGGGCAGATCCTGCCTCTTAAACCTGGTCGATTTCTTTGAAACAGTCACCAAGGCCATTGATGAGGGGAAGGTGGTCCACACAGCCTACCTGGACCTTGCAAAAGCCTTCGATACAATACCCCACTCGGGCATTATAGATAAGCTCACCAGCTTAAATATAAATCCCTATGTCACTAGATGGGTTGCAAACTGGCTCAAGGACAGAACCCACATGGTTAGAATTGCTGGAGCCATGTCAGACTCCAAACCATTTACAAGTGGCATCCAACAAGGCTCAGTCCTGGGACCTCTCTTGTTCGGTATATATTTCTCGGAGGTACAGGCTAACATGGAAGGACTGTGGCTGACCAAGTTCGCAGATGACTGCAAACTGGGCACCATAATCGACTCTCCAGCCGACACAAGCATCCTACAAAAGGGCCTCATAGAAACAGACAACTGGTGCTAGAGCCATGGCCTCAAGCTAAATGCCAAAAAGTGTATAGTCATCCCCTTTGGCAAAAACAAAGTGCCCACAAATTACCACATAGGTGGTAATCCATTAAGTACGGAAGAAGTAATTAGGGACCTGGGTACCCAAGTTGATAGCAATCTCTCATTTGACAACCACGTGGCCAAAGTGGTTAGAAAAACATTTTATATAGCCCACCTAATCATGAAGGGATTCACATCTAGATCAGGGGAGGTCATCGTGCCTCTTTACTCATCCCTCATCAGGCCCATAATTGAGTACAATGTCCCTTTTGGGATGTACCTTACCAGACACCTGCAGCAATTGGAAAGACCCCAAAAGTACCTCACCAAGAGGATCAAAGGGCTCAAACAGATGCCATATGCTGCCTGGTTAAAGAAACTCCAGCTCTACTCAGTGGCATACTGCCTGCTCAGAGGTGATCTGTGCCTGGCGTGTAAAGCCATGTCCAACCCGGAATTAATGGACATGCTGCACCTCAGAAAATCCAAATCCCATCGAGCTACGCAGTCGAGAGACTTGAACCTCAGCACTGAAATAAATAGGACATGCTGGAGGGACAGATTCATAACTCATAGGCTCCCTTCACTCTGGAATAAAATCCCAGTCCAGGTTAGGCAGAGTCCCTCATTGACTCTCTTCAAGAGGAATATTGATGAGTGGATGGGAGATTGTAGTTTTATCCCGGGTATCACTTCTGTGTCACTGTTAGACAGAGGCAGAGTATACTAACCTTGAAAAAGGGCATAGCAAAATTCATTTAAAATGGGTGGCGAAAGCCAAACACATTCTGGCTAGGCTTATAAATGCCCTAGGGCAGATAGCCTAGTATGAACCTATGAACCTATCTGGGGACCCAGGCAGATAGTAATCTCTCCTTTGACAATCATATTGCCAAAGTAGTTAGAAAATTCTTCTGTGTAGCCCATCTAATTTCTAAAGGGTTCACATCTAGAAATAAAGAGGTTATAGTGCCCCTCTACTCGTCACTCATCAGACCCATAATAGACTACAATGGCCCATTTGGGATGTACCTCACAAGACACTTCAAACAACTGGAAAGACCACAAAAAAGTCCTCACCAAGAGGATTACTAGTCTCAAACATATGTCCTATGCAGCCCGACTGGAAAATCTCCAGCTGTACTCAGTGGCATATTGCTTACTCAGAGGTGATCTCTGCCTGACTTACAAAGCCATGTCCAACTCAGAATTGATGGACATGTTCCACCTAAAGAAATCAAAGTCATTGCGAGCCACTCGCTCTAGTGAGCGAAACCTCGCCACAACAATAAATAGAACATGCTGGAGGGATAGATTCCTGTCACAGAGACTCCCCATACTTTGGAACAAAATTTCTAACTACATTAGGCAGAGCCCCTCACTAACACTCTTCAAGAGAAACCTTGATGAATGGATGGGTAACAGAAAATACACCCCTGGGATCACTTCATTGGCTCTTTCTGACAGAGACTCAGTTAATTAATCAATGGGCGGCGAAAGCTGACACAGTCTGGCTAGTCTTATAAATGCCCTCGGGCAGATAGCCTAGTACCTACCTATGAACATATAGCCATATATTGTCAATGTTGCTTCTTACTCTTATGTCCTTACTCTTGCATATTGTTATATGCTGTTATTAACGTTCTAAACAAATTCTTTATTATGTACATTATTTTGGAGCGTTTCTCCCCAGACCTCCTCTGAAAATGTGCTCACAGCAGCCCAGTGGACATTCCTGGTTAACAAAAGTAAATAAATAAATAAATAAGGTTGGGAGGTTGGCATGATGGTTAAGGTGTTCACCTTACAGACACAAGGTGCAGGATTTGATCCTCACATGGTCTAATTGGCTAGGCTTAAAATGACCCATAAGGGCAGTTAGCCTAGTACTAATCTATGAACCTATGACCCTAATAAGTCATCTGCAGCATACAGTTTGCCTTTGGAGACCAATTGATTCATTAGTTATGTGAATAATGTTATCTGTTTGGTATTATGAAAAATATTATAAGAATTTAAGGATCTATGACAATGGATCGAAAACTAATTTCATGGAATGACTTTTACACCAAAAATGCCATTGCTAGAAATTGTTTTTGTGAGGGGCTGTGCCCCCCACACCCCCTGCTAAATATGTGTATATATATATATATATATATATATATATATATATATATATATATACATAGATATATATATATATATATATATATATATATATATATATATATATATATATACCAAATCCGAGATCACACTACAGTGAGAAAGGGCAAATTTTCTGATCTTCACTGTACCATGATCTCACAAAATACATTTTTTTCAATGGCATTTTTGGTTATAAAGCCATTTGATAAAATCAGTTTTCGATCCAGTGTCATACACCCGAATTATATATATATATATATGTATATATATATATATATATATATATATATATATATATATATATATATATATACTGTGTGTGTGCGTGTGTGTGTGTGTGTGTGTGTGTGTGTGTGTGTGTGTGTGTGTGTGTATGCAATACATTCGATTTTATGATCTAAGGAAAAACGATGCAATTCTGAATTTTATATATACTTATGCGTAATGCATTCTAATAGTGCATTTCTAGGGATCTTATGTAAGTATACAGACAAGCCTTGTATATAATCCAGTACTACTCAACAATCTGCACTATCAGCAGAAATTAAATTATATATTATTTCAAAATTATGTATATTAAAGAAATAACTGTTTTTATATAAATATTACGCTCAGATACATTGGATTCTAACTCAGAAATTTAGTTAGCAAACTGTAAATGCTTGTAATATGATTTTTAGTTAACTTTTCTAATGCTTTTATCTTCTAGATTTCTTAATGCATCTCTAAAAACACTTGATCCCCTCATTAATTAAACAGGATGTACTGATGTGCATATCTACACCAGATGCCACCTACATAATTAGTTGATTTACTCTGTGGAATTTAGTTATGTCTCAGTGAAGAGCTGTATTCATCTCTAAATGCATTCACTCCTCTTAATTTTAATGGAATTCATGCTGATGATTAAAGATCTTTCCCAGTGCCTGTTTTACCATTACTGAGAATTTCATGATTATATTACAGAGTGAGATCGTTAAGCAAGATACTCAAAGACTTAATTGGCCGTCATCATTAAGAAGATAATTATATCCAGTTAAGATAATTATGTTATAAACTGTATTTTGTTTAACAACAAGTCGTGTCATGCATTTGGTCAAATCAATGGTATCCAAAGGGTTAATAGGCATTATTGCATTCATTTTTTAAATTTTCATTTGTGCAGGCAGCAGTAGGATTGCACAAGACTGCTTGCCATGCATTTTCTAACACTTGTGAGAAATGTAAAATACCGTCCTTCATTTTGATACGAGATTATGAAATTGCGATAAAATATCAAGCACAGCTATATTGCTCATTTTCCACATATTATTGCATTGCAAATGATACTGAACATGCTGCAGCTTTCTCAGTAGTAAAAAGTTCAGCTTCCTGATGTGAAAGGAATGATTGCTTTAGTTTAAAGGTTAAGCAATGACTAATTAGTTAGTCTGTATTGTGACGAGGTAAGCAAATTCAACTACTACAATGTCTACAAGTTGAATAATATGTATGTCTGTGTGTGTGTGTGTGTGTGTGTGTGTGTGTGTGTGTGTGTGTGTGTGTGTGTGTGTGTGTGTGTGTGTGTGTGTGCATGGATTCACTTTAGAACATCAGAAGCCTATATCATTTAAATTCAAAACATTGAGACCAAAATCTTGAAAATTCAAAACACTGAAAACTCAAAACATTGAATCCCATAAAATTGAAAAAACATAGAAAACCAACATTTAATACATGCCAGCACAACTACATACAGAAAGAAATAAAAAACAAACCGTATTACACTTTTCCAAATATAGGCATGGGGTCAAGTCCCACTGCACTCCCCATGAGGGGGGCTGTGCCTCCCACACTCCCTGCTAATTAAATATATCAACTCCAAGATAGCACTACACAGAACAAAATGGCAAACATACCATTCCGTGCTTCATGACTGCCTGTTTAAATTAAAAAAAAAAAACTATCCTTAACCTTCTCTTAGAAATACTACTTCACTGTTAAAACATTACACCTTACTATATATCTCTGCGATACGTACCGGAGTTTCATAGGTAACCTCAGTCATGTTCCTTCTTAGTTGCTATACAACAACATAACACATCTTAGTGCAGTGTGCTGTGATCTCGGAATTGATATATTTAAGTAGCAGGGGTTAGGGGGGTCCAGGGGGGCTTGCCCCTGTGTTTATATTTAAAGAAGTGTAATGTGGTTTGTTTTTTATTTGTTTCTGTATGTAGTTGTGCTGGAATATAGTACATGTTGCTTTCCTATGTTTTTTTCAATGTTATGGGATTCAATGTTTTGAGTTTTCAATGTTTTGAGTTTTCAGTGTTTTGAATTTTCATGATTTTGGTCTCAATGTTTTGAACTTGAATGTTATGGGCTTTCAGTGTTCTAAAGTAAATCTGATCCTCATTGTACCGCAATCTTCATTCAAAAGCTTTGAGTTTTCCAAAATTTGATCACATCGTCTCGAACATATGAATTTCAAGTTTCTGAAAACTCGATCAGCTGATAGATGCAGACACCATGTAAATCCACAAAGAAAATAACCAAGGGCTATTATTGTCCAAACAGACATTATAAGCAAGATTATGGTTGAATGTCCAATCATGGAACTAAAGCATAGAAACTTTAAACACTGATACCTTTGCATAGCATTAATACTTGGTAGCTTGTTTTCATTAATTGATATCTACTACCTGTCACATGATAATATGAATAAAGATATTAAAAAGTGAGGTGCAAGGCTCAAAGTTAAAATGTGACTTGCAAGAGCACAGAAAAAGTAGTTATTGTCAACCACATGTATCATTACCCTGCATAAAGTTAATATCTTATGAAAAATACTATAGTTTGAAGAAATTTTAATTAAGCACTATAAATAATAAGGAAACTGTATAAAGGCTTTCTAAACTAAAACAGAACAGTCTTAGAAAAGAAACAATAAACTGCAAGTAACAGAATAATCAGTTCTCAAATGACTCAAATAGCAGCACTTCTTGAACAGGTTTTGGTGATATAGATCTTGCTTCTGTATATCAGTACATATACAGAGGTAATCATCTTCAGACAGCTGCATAAATAGTCACTCAGCAATACATACATGCCAGCTTGCATGTGTTTGACTTGCACACATATGCATCCACATGCACACATATAGATGCACACATACGTGAGTGAGTACACATGAGAGCTCACACACATGCATATGACTCCTTATTCAAATATCAGGAATCGAAATGTTGAGTCCCAATATATAGAAAAAAGACCAACAGTTCAGGAGAAGATTTAATATTGAACTTTGATATTCTTCTTTAAACATCTGTGTTGCAGGAGGCAATCTGTTGTGCACCACCATAAACCCAAGTTACCAATTCTGATCACCTTATCTCAGGGAAAACAAATATGTCTAGAAATGGCCATCTTGGATATATTGTATGTAAGCCTAGATTTTCTGCAATTCAGTCTGCATGTTACAGGACCTGCTAATGTGGGTTCCAATCTTTTAAACAGTTATGTAAATGAATGCAAGCACACACACAGGCACACACACACGTACACCAACACATACAATTGTGTATACAGACACACACACACACACACACACACACACACACACACACACACACACACACACACACACACACACACACACACACACTTGTTCATGCAGACAAGCACACACCCAACCTGCAGTGCATATGCACTAACAACATTCATCATCACACCATCAATTTCCAGCTTCTTAAACATCACTCTATCCAACACTCTTTTCCTCTCCAAAACACTCTTGATATACTGTTCATTCAGGATAACCCCTACCCCATTTCTCCTCCCATCCACAGCATGGTAGAACAATTTAAAAACACCTCTGATACACCTGGCCTTACTCCTCTTCCATCTGGTCATTTG
>NC_056749.1:821273409-821293409 GCF_019279795.1 Protopterus annectens | reverse complement strand
ATATATATATATATATATATATATATTAATAACCATCAGGGATGACATTCCCCCTTTTTTTAAATATTATTGTGTGTAAATACACACCTTTCTATATATTTTATGCATTTTTCTTATGGATATCGATATATGTTCTTATGTTAGTGGAGTAATATCTCTTTAAATTGTGATGTCATACTAATTGTCCTAGTATTTAACCAAGCATCAGTTGTAGTGATGTGGTCTGATGAAGCAACATTAAGTTGTGAAAGCGCTTACCGTTTGTCTTCTGCAATAAAGTACAGTGACTGATTTCCAGTGTGTGTAACTTTGGTGCCTTAATTTACTTTTGCTGTTGTTGTGTGTTTTGGGCACCTCAGTGTACCTGCAGCCGTTTGGTTTTTGCATCTTCAATGCCTCTGGCCTACCTTACTCATTTTCTCAAACTTTCATTGTTTGTTTTTCTTATCCATTGTACCCTTAATATTGTTTTCCTCTGTAATATTGTTAATTTGTCTCTATTCGTATCTATTTGTATGTCTGTTTGGGGCTTTTCCCTTCGGGTCTCCGCTGAAAAAGGGTAATTCTTACCCAGCTGGACCAACCTGGTTAACAAATGCAAATAAATAAATAAATAAATAAATAAATATAAATAATAATTTGCACAGGATGTATCTTCTGGAATGAGTGCACACATAGCATTGTTAATAAAATTGTTTATTAGCTAACTCCTAAAATACCTTTTATCAAACTCTTAACTTTGTCCTTTACACTGTTTTAGAAACTTTATAGACTGTAGTAGTACTCCCAGACGCATTGCATTCAGAAAATGCAGCTAGTAAATTCCTCTTGCATGACCTTGGTGACCTTCTTGAGGACATCAAACAGATGTACCAGACATGATGTAACCTAAACAAATCAAACATGGGTGTGGTACACAGTTGGGAGATCACCTGCATCATTTTCGATAAGGTCCATGACGACATATTGATCTGCCTCATAGATGAGGAGAGCCAGGCATATGGGTCTATAACTCCATGCATCAGGTAATGCCCGCCCCCCCCATTCGGATGGATGACTGTTGCTGTACACCCTTCTATGAGAACATAGGCTGTCTGGAGGCTGTGTTGAAGTAGTGATCCAACTGTGTCTGCTAGATCAGGTTTTAAGTCATGCTGTAGGTAACCTGGGATATTGTCGGGGCCCATCAATTCCGTGTTTGTATCCTTAGAGAGCACAGAGATGAGCTGCTCTCCTGAGAAAATAAACTGAGTAATGTTTGCCTGTATACTTTGGCTGATGTACAGTAGTGACAGGGAAATGAAGTGCGAGACAAACTGTCCGCTAGCAGATTGTGTATTTTTTCCAGTTGAGTATGGCTGGTGAGATCCACAAACAGCTCTGCAAATTGTTTTGTATTCTCCTTAACATGTCACATTTATTGAAATACATGAATCATGATGAAAACACCTCCAAATATAACCTTGGTCATGCATCACATTCCACACACTGGTACTGTTCACATGGTCATATAACTGTACCAGTGTCACGTAATTACATCAGTTGCACAACATATGCCTAAATATGTTTCATGGGAAACCTGTGTTTGAGTGGCCTGATGTCATATAAGGACACATTACAAATCTGTTGTTTAAGGCTCATGCAGAACTTGCCCTGAAACAAATGCTGATAGTCACAGAATGATGCTGCTGACCTCCTCAATAATCCTCGGGAAAAGCAACAGAACTGCACATGCAATCATTTCCACAAGGTTGCAATTAAATCAAAACATGTAATATTTTTGTGTATATCACAGCATTACAAAATGTGGAAGAAACAAGACTTATATGTCCATGTAATCATAATGAATTTATATATTTGTTTTTGTTCAAACTTTTTTATTGAGATTTCCAACAAGACAACAAAAAATTTTACAATTTAAATAACTATTGGTAAACTATGTACAATTTTTACAAAGGCCTCAAATTCAAAAGATAAGGGAATAACAACATAATATAAATATATAATAAGGTTATACAATTTCCAGTGTTTCTTGTTTCCAATTTAATTAAATAGGTTATAGTACATCCAAATTCATTGTCTTAATAAGGGAGAGGACTTTCTCCCAAGGATTATTAGTCCATTTTCTGGGAAAAATTCTTAGTTCTTTGTTTTTTATTTCCAAAAGAGCTACTTCTTCCAATAGAGTTATAAAATATTCAATAGTTGGAGTGGAGGACGATTTCTATCTTCTTGTAATACATTTTTTTGGCTACTGCGAACATTGTCCAGAGTAAATATTTATTTTTGTTGTTCATTGTAATAGATTCATTTACATTCAAAATTATTAAAGATTTTGAGAATATGAAGGAATCAGTAAAAATAGTTTGAAGTAATTTTCCAATTTAATTCCAGAATTTCTTAATTAGAGAGCATTCATAAAATATATGAGACCAATCAGCCTTACATTTTAGGGAACATCTCCAACATATTATTTCTTTAGAAAGATTAAATTTAGCAATTTTATCAGGAGTATAGAAAGCTCTATGCAAGAATTTCCAGGAAATAATCCTCCAGATCTGTAAATTGGATGTTAATTTAATGGAATGCAGAAGATTTGTTTTATTCTCTGGATTTAGGGACAGTGTATGATCTTTAGTAATAAAATTCCAAAATTTCTGGTTAGGAGTAGTTTTATAAATAAAAATGATTTTATAAAGTTTATAAATTTAGGCAATGGTTTAAAGGAATAATTCTCTATTGTTCTACATAAAGCTTGAGTAAATGGAATTAAGCTATTAAGAGATAACCAATCTGATTCTGATAAATTAAAGGTCTCAATTAAATTTTGTGCATCTATGGTGACTAAGTTCATTGTACATTGGTATCAACAGATAAAATTTTGCATTTCCCAAGTATTAAGAGTATCTGTATTGATGTTATTAAAAAAATCCTTGTAATTTTAAAAGGGAATAATAAGTGGAACTATAGTTTAATATCAATATTGTTGATATAATTTCTAAAAGTGTTGTAAATATAGTTTATATAATTTAGATTTGTGGGTTTAATAATGTTATATTGTAAATTAACACAAAATGCATACCAAACTTTGTTGTTTTGTTCATTAAGGTGTACTTTTGTAATTAATTTATTTTTATTTAGAATAATAGTAGTTTGTAGAGACTTCCAAGCTGAATAAAACTTTGGATCTATCCAATTTAAGATTGTTTTAAGGTTAGAGGCTTTGATATATGATTCTAAATCTGGAAAATGTATTCCTGCAAGCTCCCGGGGTCCAATATGATTTGATAAAGATATTCTATTTTTTTTTGGGTCCCATAAACATTTTAAGAGTATTTTATTTATTTTTCTTAGAAGACCTTTACTGGGTATTATGGGAATAGATAATGCAATGTAATTTATTTTTGGTAATAATATTTTAATTAATTGTAGTCTGTCTTCAAATTGTAAGTGTAATTTATTCCATTTCTATGTAAGAATTTTTAAATTATTTACAATATTGTTATAGTTCATATTTAAGGTTAAATCAATGTTCTCACATAAAACAATCACTATATATTGTAAGGAGGATACTTGTTTCCCAATTATTTCATTTATAGTTGATCTATTGGTATCAATGAGATTTCTTTTATTTAGTAGTAAGTGATTAGATTTAGAACTACACATTTTTAATCCTGAAATACAGTAATTTTTTTAACTAATAAGTCTAATTCTTGTAGAGATTCCAATGAGTTTCTTAAAGTAAGTAAGATATCATCTGCAAATAACATTATCTTAGAATCAAATTGATTATATATATTAATTACTTTAATTTTATTATTAAATTGGATTGCCATTGAGAAAAGTTCTATTGCTAGTGTGAATAGAATTGGGAACATTGGGCATCCTTGTTTAGTGCCTTTAGTTATTTCAATAGATTCAGACATAAATAGTCCTAATTTTACATAAGCTAGATTATTATTATAAATATTTTTTTTATAAAAGTAATGAATTGGATAGGAAATGTATATGATTCAAGAATTCCAATTTAATGAGTCAAAGGCTTTTTCAATATCAGGAGTGATTATAAGAGCTTCTTGATTATCTCTATTTAAGATATCTATGGTAGTTAGTATTGTTTGAATGTTATTTTGAGTATGCCTATTATAAATAAAGCCTGTTTGATTTTCAGTGATGAGATGTGTTAGTGATTTTTTTTTATCTATTAACTAGAATAGACATTAATATTTTATAATCATCATTAATCAGAGATATTGGTCTATATGAACTACAGAGACTAGAATCTTTATTTTCTTTTAATATAGGGGTAATTAATGAATACTTCTATGAAGGTGGAATTGTACCTTGTATGCACAATTCATTCAAAGCTTTGTGTAAGACTGATATAGCAGAGGATGGTAGTAGTTTATATATTTCATTAATAATACTGTCTATACCTAGAGCTTTGTTATTTTTGCTTTCTTTAATTTTTCAGTAATTTCTTTTAGTGAATGTTTTTTCTGGATATCATTAATTATTTTTTCTGGTAGTTTTTTGTAATTTGGAAAAGTCTAAGTCATATTCTGAAGTTCTATGTTGAAATTCTTTATTTTTATATCGTTTCAAAAAATGAAATTTGAAAGCATCCAAAATATCACTTATATCTGAAACTTTTTTTACTCCTCCCATCATGAACCGCACTCACAATATTTTTTTTAGTGGATTGTCTTTTTACTCTTATTGCTAGTTTGTGCATATGTTTTGGAGACATAGAAAAATAATTTAGTTTTAGTTTTTCTAAAGCCAAATTAGTTTTGTGAGTTAAGATGTTATATTTTTTATTTAAAGATTCAATTTCTGTTTTCTTATCTGACAAAATTCTCAAGTTATCGTTAATTATTTTTATTTATTTTTGTATGTTATATAATTCAGACTCCCATTCCTTTGTTTTATTATTAAACCATGTTATGATTTTGCCATATAAATATGCCTTCAGAGAATCCCAGATAATTACCATATGTACCTTACTGGTTAGATTTATATCTAGGAAATATTTTATTTCTGAATCTAACCAAGGTTTAAACTGTTTTAATTTAGTAATATAAGCTGGGATTCTTTTAGTACATATCAATTTCTTAAAGTCTGTTTGAATATTAAAAATAAGTGCATTGTGATCAGATAAAGGACACGGGTTATTGTAAAATATGATATTTTTGTTTTTAGATCTTGAGATATAAAAATTCTATCAATTCTAGTCTGAGTGTTATTTCTAAAATGACAGTGAGAAAATTCTAATGAATTGTCATTTTTGAGATAAAACAAATCACATAATTGTGAGTTATCTATCCATTTTTTAAGATTTTTCCCTATAGAGGTAGTACGGAAAGGTCTTTTGTTAGAGGTTTCTGAATCATTAAATATACAGTTAAAATCTCCTCCTAGAAGTAAACTATCCTTAGTATTTTTAGTGATAAGTTCTAAGTGTTTTTTTTCTTGTTTTTACTCCAATTCCAGGGAACCAATAAGCATTAACTAATGTCGAGAGTCTATTACTAAATTTTATTATTATAATTGATAAAAGACCTTCCTTATCTTCATAATTATAAATTAGTTAAGGAGAAATGATCGAAAAACAAAGGGTGTGTATATATTGCTTGTGTTGAAGTTTGTTCAGTTTCTGATGAAGTCTTGCCATATGTGCAAGATGAAAAGCACTTCATTAAACTGAGAGAGAATTAAACTGAGAAAGAGTTTGCTTTGGTGTTTCTAAGCTGTCTTTTTGTTTTTCGCTAGTTTGTCTTACTTTGGTTCCTGTCTGTTGGAGTTTGTTATGGCTTTGGACAGTCCTTGTGGAACACCAACTATTCTTGACTTGACCCCACCACAACAGGATTGAGTGGGGTATTTCACACAGTTAATAGAACAATTATCTCAACATGTGAGCCAGTTACAGTCTAGAGTGGATGCCATTCCTTCTGTTCCTGCCATTATTCAACCTTCTGCTTCTGTGTTGGTAACTGGAGGTGGTAGGCATCCCGATACTAACTCAGTACCTCCCCATCTGAACTCACAAACCAGAAGTGTGATACCGACTGGAAGTGATGTCACATGAGCTGAACAGTTGCACCAGAGGAGTAATCCAGGTGGCGAAAGGGTGCCAAATGGCAGAGAACCTACAGGTTCAACAGTTTCAGCATCTGGTTCATCAATTCTACCTGTTTTTTCCAACAATCAGCCAGGTAGCGTCAATCTTACTAACAATATAATAACTGACAAATTACTTAATATGAGAAGTTCTACAAGATTTAATACCATGAAAGATTTGCCAACTTTTACTCAGTGGTTGGAAACACCAATTCCTTTATTCCAATCGCAACCCAACCAATCAACACCTTCTGAAACAGAGGACTCAGGTAACATAGTTTCATTATTGCAAGACCTTGACAAAAAACTTTTCAAATATAAAAAACTTTCTTTAGAAGTTACTTACTTATGCCAATGTGTCAATGAAAACATTGTTTCCAAGGGCTTGCGTGCCCACCAATACCCTACGGGGTTAGAGCCAGGTTCATTGTTTCATAAAGAACTTATTGAGTTGTTCAGCATTCAGGGACTTGCCCTGTTGAACCTGATGATTAAACATTATGAGACTTCTATTAACCTTTTACAACAAGAAGCTACTAGATTAGCTTAGATGCTGCTATTAAGGTTCATGTAAACTTTTCAAGATATGCTTTTGATTACAACAGAATTTTTGACAGTATAGACCAACAAGTGATGAAATTTAGAGAAATTAAAGTAAAAAAAACTAGCTAGAGACCGTAAAGCATATGGTGAGGGGACACGTAGCAAAATCCAGCAATGCTGTTATGAATGTATTTTTGTGTAACACAACAAACAGAAATGAATTAACACATGGTCTATCTGTCTCAACTGATAGTAGTGCACTTTCATCAGGTGAGGGACCAATGTTACCCCAACAGACAATTGTGAACAATACATCAGCCAGCGCCCAAAATTTTCAGCATCAAGCCAACCAATACAATCTGAGATCAAAGAACAATAAATCTCATTCCAACAACAACTACAAAGGGAAGAATTAGAAATGCAGGAGATGATACCACCTCTTATTGCACCAGCTTCCACGACAACCAATACTGCAGATTTTGGATTAAGGAACATCTTTATGAATAATGATAAAGATTTTAAAATTTACAATTTTTCTGATGTTACTATAGATCAACCATTGGTGGAACTTTTAGCCAAGGGGTACACTTTCGTCCCCACAAGAAAAGCAGACTTAGTTAAAACTTTAATTGATTTAAAATTATTTGTGCATAAACTCAATTTGTCTATGCTTTTTGTTGACAATATGATGGTTCAGTCTAGTGCATTACATCCTTCAAGTACTTTTTGTCCCGCTTTACACCCAACTTTACAGTGTTTTGAACTCATTTGTGAGTTGGATTTATATAATGTTTTAGGGTTGGGTAGTATTCATAAGCAGAACAAAAGTAAAAATATTTCATCTGTAAATGTTACTAGTGAATGACTGTATTTATTATAATTAATTCAAGAAGCCCCAGTCCGTATTATGGCCCCAGATAAGGGAAGGGGGCTTATTGTTATGAATGTGGAGGACTATGTCAATAAAATGGACCAAATGTCAATAAAATGGACCAAATAGTCCGAAGATCCACATATCAGTTGGTTTCACATAATGAGTTAAATCAAGCATATAGTAAAATAAAGTCTCATTTATATGAAATGTTGTTAGAAACCAGGATTACTACTGACTTGTTTAGATATTTATCTATGCCTTCCCCAAGGATACCTGTATTGTTTGGTATCCCCAAGTTACAGAAAAATGTGAATAATCCACCTATGCAACCTTTGGTGGATGCTAGGGCAAGTATAACTTACCCTTGGGCAACATGGGTAGACCAAAAGTTGAAGAAGTATGTAACTCAAGAGAAATATATATGTAAAGATTCTTGGTCGTTCTTGTCACAAATCAAGAATTTAGAATTCAATGCTGACCTCAATTTTCTAACAGTGGATGTGGTAGATTTATACTCTTCTATCCCCCATGTGGAAGACATCAAACGAGTCAGTAGTTACCTGAGAGCTAAAGCAGTAGCCTCTGATGAGGTAGCCTTAATAGAGGAAATGCTTGACATAATCTTGTATAATAATTTCATTTTATGTAATGATAAGTTATATGTTCAAAAAAACGGTGTAGCTATGGGGTCACCCTGTGGGGCAAGTTATGCCAATTTGGTAATGGCCTCATGGGAACAAGAATTTATCTTTGGTAAACAAGAAGTGAAACAGTACATCCAGTTCTACACACGGTTTTTGGACGATATTTTTATCATTTTTGAAGGAAATAAGGAAGCAGCTAGTAAACTAGTAGATTATTTTAACAGCACTACAGATTTCCTTTCCTTTACTTATGTATTTGAAATGACCAAGATTTCATACTTGGATGTGGATCTTAGTAAAGATATGGAAAGGAACGCATATGTAGCGAAAATTTATAGAAAGGCCACATATTCAAACTCTTTATTACATTTTAGCAGTTGCCATCCATGGCACCAAAAGAAATCAGTGGTGAAGAGCCAACTCATGAGAGCTGCTCGTATGGTCACGTTGGACCAGGATTTCATGGATGAATGTAATAATTTGAGGTCAATGTTTGTTAGGAGAGGTTACCCAGTGGACTTTTTTGAGTGTCTACTGGAAGAAGTAAAATATAAGAGAGAACAGGGGTTGCATAAACCCATTTTGTCCATTGGTTTACAAAGTGTTATAATAAGTGACAGAGAATTACAACAAAAAGAAGTATGGAATTTAAGTTTAATAACACCCTATAGTAGTAATGCAAGGGAAATAATGTCAATTTTGAATAAAAATTGGGAAATAATTAGGAGAGATCCTCACCTTTCTTACAAGGTCAAAAGCAAACTCCAGATTATTTACAAGAGGAGGACTAATTTAAAGGAATTATTACAACATTAAAAAACCACCCCACAGTGGAAGTGCGGCATGTACAAATGCCAAATGTGTAACTATTGTAAATACATGAGTACAGGACAAGACATTGAAGTTAAAAATATTAGTTTTAAAATCAAATTGAAGTACACTTGTCAGTCCAAGTTTGTAGTTTATGTAGCTCAGTGTCAATGCTGTGCAGCGTTTTACATAGGTAAAATGGATAGAAGGTTAAAAGAATGAGTATACAAACATCTATATAAAATAAAGACACTTAACAGAGACAATGCACTGGCTAGACACATTATTTCCTATCCACAACATTCATTTTTGTTCAAAGCAATTGATCCAGTTGTTGATGATAGTCGGGGGGGTGGGGGGCCCACTTACACTTTTACTTGAACAACTCGAGTTAAGCTGGCAAATACGCACTGGGGCAATGTTTTACCTGGGTTTGAATGAGACAATATCTTTAAACAGTATATTGAAGTTGAAAAATATTAAACGTTAATGTGTGTATGCATTTTTATAAAATGCGTTCATATTTGTGATATCTGACTTTTTTGACTCGGATATGTAAGTTTCTGACTTCTTAGTTAACTAAGTAATATCGTATTTTGAGAGTCAACACAATCATTTGAGATACAGTATTGTTAGTATATGTATGTTTGTATATATATTTCTATCACCATTACAGGTAAAAATTCTGAAGGAAGGGAAGGGTTGAGATGTTCTAAAATATTGTCAGTCATATTTGTTTTTAAAAAATGTTTTAAGTAGCAATAATGTGGATGTGCCTTTTAAGACACAAGATTTTAATTAGAAGTGTCATGTGACAAAAAAGGTGTGTATATATTGCTTGTGTTGAAGTTTGTTCAGTTTCTGATGAAGTCTTGCCATATGTGCAAGACGAAAAGCGCTTCATTAAACTGAGAGAAAATTAAACTGAGAGATAATTTGCTTTGGTGTTTCCAAGCTGTCTTTTTGTTTTTCGTTAAGGAGAAATTATGTTTTTCTTCCATAGTGTTAAGACTGCTCTAGTTTTTGATGTGTGAAGAATTAGATAATTTCAAATATTCATTTGGGTTCCAAATAAGACTATCATTTGTTTTTAAGTAATTTTCTTGTATAAAGACTACTTGTGCTTTATTTAATTTTAGGTACTTTAGTAAATTGAATATTTTCCTTGGGTTATTTAAACCATTAACATTTAAAGAAAGAAAAGTTAAGTCCATCTTATTTATTCATTGGCTAAAGATGACATTCGAATAATATAGTAATAAGTATTTATTTTATTTAAATCTTGTACAACCTTCATGAAAAATTTATATTTTAATTACAGATTGTTGATTCCCATTAAAGAATTTAATTTAAAATTAAGCTGAGGCCTGAAAAAGAAAAGAATTCTTAAAAAGTGATTAATCTTCAACAAACCCTTTAACTGACATGGAATGAGTATCATTCCTAATCTGACAGAACAAAGGTATCCAGTCAGATTAACCATTATTTACTAACAATATTAATAAAAGCCGGTGAGTCTGGGCTCCAAGTTTAGTGTCCTGAAGACCTCTTACTCATAGTAGGAGTTTACATTAGTATTCATTTTTAATCAAAAATATAGTTAAGAAATATCTGTGTGGAAGTTTCCAAATCTTTAACTTAAAACAATATTCTGTTATTTCTTATTTCGTACAGATTCAAATAATTGATGGAAATAAAGTATTTAAAGTTTCGACTGCCATGCAATTTTAACTTCCATTATCTATAATTAGTAATGGAACAAATCTCAGGTTACTTCAAAGTTAAAGTTTTAAATGAGCATTCCTACTCAAAAGAAATATTTAAACCAAAATTTAGTCAGTTGGAGTTCTGGTTTCCTTTGTACTTGATTATGTTACTTTATTCTAAGTAACTTCAAGATTGACATATGTCTTTAGACTAGTCAAAACCTCATTATATACAAATACATTTCTAAAACAGTAAAAACAAAGCAATAATCTGAATACATGCACTCTACTTCAAATTTGTTCAGGCATATATTATAACCATATACAAACTAATAAGATTTATATATTAAGCAATATCAGTATACCAATTCTTAACCTACATCATTTATTCAGAAATGTTGTGAGCCTAAAGAAGTTCTTAAGTGCTTAGAAATATGTAACTCATAAATATGTAAATATGAATAAGTTAGATAGTTTGCTTAAATTGCTTTATGTACATCTTGATCCAGAGTCAGCATGCTTCCAAACACATTGTTTCTAGTTTGTAAGTTTTATAATATATTGTGCTTAGACTAGAAGATATTTTTGTTGAATTTAATTCCTTTGCCATTTTTATGGAAAAATTACTTCCTCAGAGAACTATGCATTCATTATATGCTTTAAATATTAATGTAACTCTGTCAACATAAATACTGGTGACTTCCGCACACGTGGAAGCCTTTATGACAATAATTATGAAAATCTAGTACAGCAAGAGTTATAAATATCTAAATTCAAGAACACTACTATAACTTCTATATCAGAGTTAACTCTCAGTATAACTATAATAGGTTTACAAAGAAATCTTAGAGTATATTGTTTATATTTGTTTAAGTGGCACCCATACATCACTACAATCTGGTTCTTTATGACAAAAGAAAGAGGGGTCTCCTTTCAAGCACTTTACATATATGATATCAATATAAATATTTACTGTGTTTCTGTTTAATAATTTTTGACATTTGTTTATAATATACACTTGTATCAAAGAAAAAGTTATAACAACTTTACATCTTTGTTATGACCTTTAGTTTGAGGTACTGGAACATGGCCCCTCACCCCTTACTTCTATTGTTTGTTATTTATTATGCTTTAATGAATAGTTTGGTGGCCTTTTTCTGGTATGGTATTAGACTTTAATTTGAGTCTTTGAAGTCTTCACATTGCCATGTAAATAATAATATAAATGTTATCTTTTAGAATAAGCATTCCCAGATATTTATATAAGTATTTTAAGACCAGGTACTGTCCACTTCACTACCAATTACCCTAGGAACTATAAAAGATTTGCAACATTAAGCAGTATGTCACTTAATCATTTTCATGCAGACAGTCTTTCAATTCCTTACAGCAAAATATTCATAGCCCAAGGGCTTCATAGCAGAATAGCTAATGATTGCATATAATTACAGTTAATTTTAGTGTTGACCTGGGCAGCATTTCAAAATAAGTGTCGGTCTCCATCACACTTAATTTAGCATAAAGTTGTAAGAATATATACCTTTCTCTGTTTTCTTGTAAAGTAATGTACTAGCATGGCCAACACGAGTGGAGTTCACCTGTCTTCTTAGGTGCATGCTTCCAAAATTATGCAAACTACTTTAGCCTTCCTCAATGAAATAATCAGTTAATTCTACACTGAAACTGAACCATATACAATACAGCAGTCTGTAAAAGCAATGAGTAACATTATAAGTATGTTTAATCTTTTAATGTTTCACATAAATGCTTTGAGTAATACAGCAGCTGAGGCATCTTTTAGATCAACATTAATGTAATAATGTCTACCAATGAACATGACCTTCCTTAAACATTTAAAAACAAGCCTAATTAATCTGTGATAGAAACATACGTGAATGTGCCTGATGACATGATTTTTTCCCTTCCCTTTTTTTTGGCATTTTTTTCACTAAGGAAACACCATCATCAGCGAAATGCATAGATAGAAATGGAATACATCTGGTGTACTCTTCATAGGTTTATAGGTAGGTATTAGGCTATCGGCCCTGGTGCCTATACAAGCCCAGCCAAAAAGGTACCCTGGCTTTTGCCAACCAAGAAAATTATTTTCCTGTGCCACTGTCGAGCAGAGCCACAGAGGTGACCCCTGGGGTGAATTTCCTATTTCCCATCCAATCATCAAGATTTTTGTATCTTTTCACATTCTCTTTAACTAAGCTCAAGTCACTAACATTCTAGTCATCAATCTCTTGAGATGTCTAAAATACATAGGTTCATAGGTTCATAGGTTGGTACTGGGCTATCTGCCCGAAGGCATATATTAGCCCAGCCACATTGTTTGGTATTCACCACCCCTTCAGTAGTTCCCTAGACCCTTGTACTAGCAGCTAGTACCCTTGGCCCCTATCTAGTAGTGCTGTTGGTTTGATCCCCGGTGTGAACTTTCTGTTACCCATCCACTCATCAAGGCTCCTCTTGAAGAGTGATAGTGAGGGGCTCTGTCTTATTTAGATCGAGACCCTGTTCCATAGTAAGGGAAGTCTCTGCGAAGGGAATCTATCACTCAAGCATGTTCTATTCATTGTTGTGTTGAGGTTTATATCCCTAGAGCATGTAGCTCGAGTAGATTTGGTTTTGCTAAGATGGAGCATGTTCAACAATTCTGGGTTGGACATGGCTCTGTACGTTAGACAGAGATCGCCTCTGAGAAAGTGGTATGCAACAGAGAACAGTCTTAGCTTTTTCAATCGTGCTGCATAGGGCAACTGTTTGAGGCCAGTAATCCTCTTGGTTAGGTACCTTTGTGGTCTCTCCAACTGCTGGAGATGTCTAGCCAGGTACATTCCAATTGGTGCATTGTACTCAATAATGGGTCTGATGAGGGAAGAGTAGAGGGGCACCATTACATCCTTAGATCTTGATGCAAACCCTTTCGTGATCAGATGGGTCACATAGAAGGATTTTCTAACCACTTTGGCAACATGGTTATCAAAGGAAGGCTGACTATCTACTTGGGTCCCTAGATCCCTTATTTCTTCTTCGGATTTCAGGGGATTACCTCCTATGTTGTAGTTTGCAGGTACTCTGTTTTTTCCAAAGGGGATTACTATGCATTTTTTTGCATTTAGCTTGAGACCATGGCTTTGACACCATGCATCAGTCTCATTTAGGCCCATCTGAAGGATCTCCATGTCAGCCGGAGACTCTATTATAGCACCCAGTTTGCAGTCGTCTGCAAACTTAGTCAGCCACAGCCCTTCCGTGCTTGCCTGTACTTCTGAGAAGTATATGCCAAACAGGAGGGGCCCCAGGACAGAGCACTGAGGCACACCACTCGTTACAGGTCTGGATTCGGACATAGATCCTGCTACTCTTACTTTATGGGATCTGTTTGAGAGCCAGTTTGCAATCTATCTTGTGATGTAAGGGTTTATGCCCAGGCTGGTGAGCTTATCAATAATACCTGAATGGGGAATGGTGTCAAATGCTTTAGCAAGGTCAAGGTAAGCCCTGTGAACCTCCTTTCCCTTATCTATAGCCTGAGTAACTGTCCCAAAGAAATCCACCAGGTTCAGGAGGCATGATCTGCCCTTGACGAAGCTGAACTGTGTGGGGTCCAGTGACTGGAGGTTCCCAATCTCTCCATTTATGAGTTCCATAATGATTCACTCCATAGCCTTACAGATCAGACTGGTCAGGCTTATTGGTCGGTAGTTCCCAGGGTCAGTTGTGGCCCCACCCTTGTGTAGCGGGACCACCACTGCCATGCGCCATTCTATGGGCACATATCCTGTGGAGAGGCTAAGACTGAACAAGGTATTAATATGTGGGGTTAATTCCTTTTGGAGCTTGCGTATGACACAGCCTGGGACACCATCTGGTCCCATGGAGGCAGTGTTTTTAGCTTTAGATAGAGCCTTGTTAATCAACATATCAGTAATAATTGGACTTGCACAATCTCCTAGAATGGTTATAGGCCCTGTAGGTGGTGACGGGGGGGGGGGGGGTTTGCACTGAACCTGTCAGCCAAGATGTTGGCAATGTCAGAAGGGTCAGTGTATTTTGTTCCATTTTGTACTAGCTCAGAACACACCTGAGAGTTGCCATTTAGGTTTTTGACATAGCCATAGAAGGCCTTATGGTTATCCTTGGCAACTTTCTTTTCAAAATTAGCTTTAGT
Organism: Protopterus annectens; assembly: GCF_019279795.1. Lineage (NCBI taxonomy): Eukaryota > Metazoa > Chordata > Ceratodontiformes > Protopteridae > Protopterus > Protopterus annectens. The sequence goes on along the minus strand of NC_056749.1, from coordinate 821,278,529 downwards.
TGACTTGATGAGGGCCCTTAATTTCTTACTAATGCTGATCAGGGATGATTTTTCTACTTGAGATTTGGCCTTTTTTTGTATAGGACTCCTCCTTTTATTGTAAAGTTTGCTTATGGCCGGGGTCCACCAGACTGGTTTCTTCTTGCTTGAGGAAGGAGTCTTGGTTTTATTTGGGATAGCACAGTCCATGCAATCCTGAAGATGTATAGAAAGTGCCTTGATGTAGGATTCCACATCCTGGATATCATTATCCTTCTGCAAGGGAATAGTGAAACTTTCCACTTTGGATGCAAGTAGTTTGAAGTTTGTTTTGGAAAGGTTTTTGATTATGGTTTCTTTGACTGAGAGAAGTGGAGGAGTGAGGATGTCCAGGGTTATCAGTTTGTGGTCGGATCTGACCAAGGAGGGGATGATAACGGGTGTGGTACAATGGGCACCCATATTTGTGATGATTAAATCCAATATGTTGTCCCCTCTAGTGGGGGAACATACTAGTTGTTCAAGGGCATTTGAATTTATAAATTCTATGAATCGCTGAGCATAGGAGTTGGAACATTGGTAGATAGCCCAGTTATTACCAGGGTAGTTGAAATCACCCAAGATTATGGTGTTGGGTAGGACCTTTATATTTTCCAATGTCTCAAGGAATGCAGAATGAGCATCTTGGGACATGGTGGGTGATCTATAACTGGCTATGACTTGAAATGTGGTTTTGCCTGCTGATAGTTGCGCATGGATGATCTCTGGGACATCATGCTGAGCTACTAACCTGGAGATATGGGTATCCTTGATGAATATGGATACACCTACGCCCTTTGTACTGTGATCTGGTAACTGAGGCCGGAAGGTATGATATGAATTGTAACCTGGCAGTGCCGGGGTTCTCTCTTGAGCCTTGAACCAGGTTTCCGTCACTGAACAAACATCGATTTTCTCCATGCTGAGGAGAGCCTCGAGTGTGTGCATTTTGAGGTTGAGACTTCTGGCGTTGAGTAGCATTACCCTTAGTTTTTGGTTACCTGTGCTGGTTACGGTGGTTGGTTTGTCCTTTGAGCCTTGCCTAAAAAAGGCACTATGGGGACAGCAAGAGCCTTGGCCAGTATTCGAAAACCTAGGGGTGACAGGTGCAATCCATCTCTGGCAAAACAGCGAGGCTTGTCTATCATGCCATCCCAGGCAGACAGACACTGGATCCTCTTAGAATGACACCAGATGCTTAGCCAATTGTTGAAATTGATCATTTTGTCTTTGTATTGTGGTATCATTCTAGGTGAAGGTAGTATGCTACTCAAGGTCAGGGTCATACCAGCTTGGGCTACATTATCAGAGAGCCCCTCAATGTCTCTTTTCATGTAGTCCAGGGAGGTACGTCTTAGATCATTCACACCAACATGTATAATGACAGCGTCATACTTGTACTTGTACTGGAGTGACCTAAGTGCCTGTGTTATGTGGCGGATCCGAGCACCCGAGAGGCAGCTGACAGTAACCTTCTCCTTGATCAGCCTGGTGAGTGGAACATCCATGTGCCTTACTATAGAGTCTCCTATTACTAGTGTGTTAGGAATGGTGTTTTGCCTTAAGGGCTGTTGTGAGGCACACTGCTGAGGTGAATTATGTGTTTTCTGGCTTGTGTTTGGGGGAGCAGGTTGCTTGCTTGTCTGCTTTGGAGGGCACTGTTTCTTTTTCAGATTGGTACCTAGTGCCTCTGAATATGTTTTTGTGTATTTATGCATATGTTTTGCCAGTGCTTGTTTTGTAGATTCATGTGTGACAGGTGGTGTGATGCAAGTGTGTCCCTTATCCTCTTGACTGTCTGTTACAGTCATGGGTTGAGAGTGCTTAGCCTCCAGTCTGGCTGTGTATTTGCATCTCGCACAGGTGTTTGTGTCAACCATTTGACAGTTAGACTCATTTTTACTATCATCAAATCTGTTAAGCATCCCTTTATATATTCCATTACAAGTTACATCTGTAGATATATAAGGATGCTTCATAAAAAGGAAAACTGTTCTTTCCTTCTCTTTTTTTTCATGAAGGTACCCATGCAGTATCGCAACCAGACTCCAGACTAGGTAAATGCCCAACTGAATTTGTTTGTAAGTTTTTATAAGGGTAATATTTGAAATCAGTCTATAATTTGGGATAGTTACCTCTTCGATCACTGTAAGATCCAATCATCCCTCCTGGCTGTAATGATATAACTGCTATGACAAATCACATTACTTTTCCATATTCTGAGTATCACAGAACAAAACAGTGCAATGCAGGATGAGCAGTTTTTTTCTTTTTTTCCTTTTTACACTGTATCATTTACAACTATTGCATTTATGTATAAGTTTACCTCTTCACAATGTCTGGAAAGTGTAAATGGAAACGTGATACTCTGAAGATATTAGCATGCTTCTTAAAAAAAAAAATCACCAAACGGATCTGGATTATATATAAAAAAAAGAAAATGTATTACAGTCACAAAGCAATCACACGCAGTTGAAAGCTTCCCCACCCTTCTCTTCATGTGAAAACAAGTAACTCAGGGAGTTCAGTTATATTACTGTGCCTCACTAACGATTTGTAAATATTGATGTATTTCACTTACAAAATGAACAAAACAACTTGTTTTGTGTCGAAAAACATTCTCTGAAAAGTGACATTTAATTGCTGCTTCAGGGACACACGTGTCAGGCACTATCTACAGTTTATTTTGTGAAAAATAAATAATTTATCACATTTATATGTGGCTTAGTTTTTTCTTTAACAAAAATGTCATCATGCCATATTTCAAAAGCATTGCAGCAAGAAGGGCTTGGAAATGAGCTGATTTTCCATCTCGGAGTCTGGATGCAATAACACGCAGGCATCAGTTTATTTTAGACACACATACAAGTTTGTACTATAAAAGAATGCATCCACTAGTAAACTGAACACGTTGATTGAAGCTATGTTACATTGTGAATTGACTTTAGACAGTAATAGATATTCCAACATTATTTCCTTTTCAGTTGACTGATCAGTATGACAGAATAATGATGGTATTTACAAACCTCTCTTCACTATAACATATCTCTTCCCTCTGTTAACAATGCGAACAAGCATCTGGCACTAATCCTGGCTATGACAATATACAAGCATCTTCCAAATTTCTTATTATTAAATGTATGATCTAGATTGTGCTTTACATGACTGCGTATTGGGATGTTCCCGTTATATTTAATTCTCTTTATAAGTAAGCAAAGCTGTTTTCTATATGTTACAAACATTGTTATTAATTTAAATGTATGTGATGAGTGTAAGTGAATTGTTGAAACTTCTAGATTCAAGTATTGCATTACCATTCTTTATATGAAGCTTCTATACATTTAAACAAATGCCGTTAATACAAGGCATGTAGGTTTGTTTAGTCGTCATGGTTACCATCACGTAATTGTACAAAGCAAATCAGAACTTAACAACTGAGGTGAATGGGCTATGATTTGAGTAAGTGAACATTCTGGTGACTTAAGAACAATGTGTAATTATATTTTATGTGTAAAAATAGAGATGGAGGCATATTTAACGCTCATGGGTAAATTTAAGGAAGATTGACAGCAAACAGCTTCTCGGAATTTTACACCACTAGTTAAGCGGATTTCCTTGTTTCTCATGTTAGCCGAGAATCTAACAATAAATTATGTAAAGCAAACTATAAATTAAATGAAAACAGAAAATAATTATAGCCCCATAAATATCTATTTTAATATGTAATGTGTGTGCCCTTATTAAAATAAATTGTACTTTCCACAAGCTGCTAAATTCATACAAATAAGCTTTTTTTTAAAGTTATAGACCTCTAAATAATGTTACATAAATAGAATAATTCCTATTCATTTCTATTCTTTTAACTATGAAGAATTAAGAATATAACATTGAAATATACACAAAAACTTCATGTGTGTAGTGTTTAAAACAGTGTGCCGTGAGAATAAGAAAAAATAAAAGACTTATGAGAGTTCATACCTTAGTTGACTCTTTAAGAGATTTAGTGGTGTCAACAGATTTAATATCAGTTCTTTGTTTTTTTTCCTTACATCAGTCCAGGTGTTTTTTTCTGATGATGTCTTCAGAGTAGTAGAATTTGACCAATCCATTTCTTCTGGTAATGAAATTATGTTGTTATTTTTAATGAAGGAAGTAGCTTCTTCAACATTATTTAAAGTTCTTATGTCATTGTTAGGGTGAATTCTAATTTTGGCAGGATAGAACATTTGTGCTTTTATTTTGTTTTGCTTGAGGAATTTCACCAATGGCCAGGTTTTCTTTCTTAGTTCTAATACTTTTGAGGAATAGTCATTATCAAATCTTATTTGACATTTTTTATAGATGATTGTTTCCTCCAGGCTGATCTCAAAACCAGTTCTTTTTTCATAAATGATAGAAATTTAACTATAATGGATCTCGGAGATGAATTAGTTGCGGTGGATGGTGTTTTTCCGATAAATCTATGTGCTCTTTCAATTCCATAAGATAGTCCTTCTTTTAGATCTAGCATTTCAGGTAACCAAGAATTCAAAAATACGATGATGTCTTCTCCTTCAGACTTCTCTGGAAGACCAAAAACCCTTATGTTTGTTCTTCCTTCCCTATTTCCTATACCAACTTTATTTATTAGCCATGTATTCTGTTGTAAAAGATATTCACATTGGTGCTCTTCTTCTTTTAGTCTCCCATCTATGTCATTCAGAGAAGTTTCAATGTCTGATAACTTTGTTTGTTGTTGCTGAAGTATTTCCTTAAAAATATCAGTTTGCTTTTGACAGTTATCTTTAAGATTTTCTAGATTTTCAGTAAATCTGTCCATCTTCAGAGATAATTCTTGAAGGGTAGTAGACATCAGTTGAATTTCTTTTATTAGTGTAGAGTCCGATTGAGAATTCCTTGTGTTACACATTTCCACACAATTTGGTTAGTCTTCAGGCTTATTTGACAGGAAAATTTTGAGATATTTCCTTTAAATTTGGTAAGTTTATAGCTTAGTGGATCTTCTGTAAGATTTTCCAAGAGTTATTTGAATAAGTTAAATATTTTCCTATTTTCTAGTATGAGTTTGTGGAGCTCAGAAATTTTGCTGCTAACAGTTAGGC
>NC_056749.1:821200909-821268409 GCF_019279795.1 Protopterus annectens | reverse complement strand
ACTGTATTACCATTGACATAAGTCCATTTTTACCTTAACATTTTTGAATGATTTGTGGCATAAGTACATTTGAATTCCACAGAGTCATAACTTCTCTTCATCTACTTTTAAAAGATGACTGAGATAGAATTTTATGTTGATTTGGAAACCACAAATCTCTAGTTGAATAATAAACATCCCCTTTAAAATTTATTTAAACTATTAATATTTACAGATAGTAAAGATAAATCCATCAAGTTATTTATTTTATTTATTTATTTTAAATTTGTTAACCGGAGGTGTCTGACTGAGCCGAAAATGCCCTTTTTCAGCAGAGCTAAGCTCCACATAGAAAAATTACAGATACATTTAGTTATTTAGACATGATCAGTATACTCACAAATTACAAAAGACATTTATTTACAGTGGTATACAGCGCATCAACACTTACAGTGGAGAGAACAAACAAAAAGATATTAATTTAAAAATAAAGGTAATTAATAGATTTGTGGTGTACAGATGAAATTTGGAACATAGGTAAAATACATACATAGTACACAGGTACAGTACATACATTGTAGATTAGCCAGTGTTGGTGAGTAAGATTGAAAACTGTTATCAAGTACTTTAGGTTTAGTATGTGTACCTTATTTGCTTTCACTTGCCTGGGGAGCAATCATGGCACTGCCAACTTTGCTTGAGATATTGCCTGATGAGGTCTTTAAAGGAGGCTTTGGACGATGTGTTATTAATGCTAGTGGGGACAGAGTTCCATTTTTTAGCCACTGAACTACTATATAGTGCATCTCCAAAGCTATTGTAGCTGTTGGTGACTTCTAGTAGTAGTTTGCTTGATGATCTAAGAGGCCTTTTGGCTGAGTGATGTTGTACTAGGTTTTTGAGGGCAGGACACTTATTGGGGAGGTAATAGTATCGAATGACAGAGGCAAAGCTGATTATAGATTAGCAGGTTGGGCAGTTCAAGCCAGTGGAGCTGTCTCAAAGCAGTACAGTGATGAGTTCTATACGAGCAATTTGCATCAAAGCGGGCAATTCTGTTATAACAGTCTTCCATTTTCTTTAGTTCAGTTTTGCTGAGATTAGTCAGAATGGGAGATGTATCGAGTAGGGTGGATAGAAGGTGGGAGTGAGCAATGCCTGATCTTGTGTTGTTGGTAAGTAATGGTTTGATACAGTAGACTGATCCCAGTTTGGCATGTACTTTTTTAATAGTTAAGTTTAGATGACTATCAAATTTTAGGTGGGAGTCTATGGTTATTCCCAATAGCTTAGTCTGTGCCACTGGAGCGATTGGAGTAGCATTTGTGGAGTAGATAGTGAATTGACTGTTATCAGTGTTTTTGTTAGAACTGGTTATAATCATAAGCTGAGTGTTCTTTGGATTGAGGATAAATTGGGCTTTGGTTAGGTAGTTTTCAATGTCAGAGAATGCTAGTTGAGTTGCTTGCAAGAGGGTGGGAATGTTTTGTGCAGCACATATTAAGGTAGTGTCATATGCATACTGAATGATAGATGCATGCTGTGTGGAGTTATGGAGGTCATTTGTGAAGATTGTGAATAGTAGTGGTCCTAAGATAGAACCCTGTGGGACTCCTATAGTTATGGGCAGCTGAGGAGAGAGAGAATGTTCCCATTTCACAGCTTGGTACCTGTCAGTTAAATAGCTTTGGAACCAGGTAAGAGTGGTATTTGATAGGTGATATTGGCTTAGTTTGTTTAGCAGGATTTGGTGCAAGACTGTGTCAAATTTTATTTTATTTATTTTTTATTTTACATTTTATTTATTTTACATTTGTTGACCGGGCTAGTCTAACTGGATACATGTCCATTTTCAGTAGAGGCCTGGGGAGAGCATAAGAATAACAATATAACAAAAAGCAAACAAGTGAAATAAAGTAATAAAGCAACAGTACCATAGTAACATAGGTAAAATGAGAAAAGCAAATGGGACTAACAAACAGTGACTACAAAACATTTAGGCAAAAGCCAGACCAGACATAAACAAGCAAATGCACTAGACAGCACCAGGGCAATTGCAGAAAGAACAAAGTTCCCAAATCCTATCAAATTACTAAGAATAAAGCAAGAGGAGAGAAATAAGTTATGGAGGCAAGAGGGAGGGCTAGGGTTGAAATAGGAGTGAAATACAAGTTTCAGTCTGGGTTTGCACAAGGACAAAGCCACTTAGTTTTTAGATGTTCTTTTATTTGTTTTTTGAATTGAGAAGCAGATGCTAGGGTAGATAGTTCAGGAGGGAGCTGATTCCATTTTTTTCCTATAGTGTTTGAGAAAAGAGAGTCACCAGCTTTGTTGTTTGATTTAGTTAAGGAGACAAGTAGTTTATTTGCAGAACGTAGTGTAGCCAGATTTTTATATGGAGAGATCAGATTAGAGAGGATGGGTGTATCGTTGGGGTGGTATAGGATCTTTTGTGTCATAAGTAACTGTTGACAGAGTATATGGTTCTGTATTTCTAACCATCCTAGTTGTTTAAGGTTAAGGCGGTGGTGGGTTTTAAAGGGAGAGCATGTGATGAATCTAGCAATACTATTATAGCAGGTAGAAAGTTTGGAGATGTTGTTTTTTGATAGGTTGGTATATATAGCAGAGGCATAGAAAAGGGTAGAAATGAGGTGAGTTTGTGCGATAGTTTGCCTGGCTGAGGGTGTAAGGAAGGGTTTGATTCTGTAGAGGGTACCAAGTTTTCTGTTGACAGTCTTTGTGGTGGAGTTAATATGGTCATCAAAGTTATGATGATTGTCGATTGTGACACATAGTATGTGGGTGGTAGTATCTGGTGCTATATTAGTAACATTATTGGAGGTTATAGAGAAGAATGGAGTGGGTGACTTATGAGTTGGTGTAAAAAGTAGTAGTTTTGTTTTTTTTTGGATTCAGGAGAAGACGATGTTGCATGAACCAGTTTTCTACTTTTTGGAATACAGTTTGGGTTAGGGATTGGAGTGAGGGTATATTACTGGTAGTACAGATTAAGGTAGAGTCATCTGCATATTGGATGCAAGTGGCGTGGGGTATGTTCAAGTGGAGATCGTTAATAAATATGGAAAAAAGAAGTGGACCTAAGATAGAGCCTTGAGGGACTCCAATATTAACAGGAAGTAAGGAAGACAAATTGTTATCCCAGAGTACAGCTTGCTGTCTATTTTGAAGATAACATCTGAACCATTGTAATGCTTGTAGGTTGAGAGAAAGGTGCTTTAGTTTTTCAAGATGTAGGGTATGATTAACCATATCAAAGGCTTTTGACAGGTCTAAAAATAGTGCAGAGGAAAAGGAGTTATTATTGCGGTTTTTGTTTATAGTGTCAGTGAAGGAGAGAAGAGCAGTAGTAGTACTATGGAATGGTCTAAAGCCATGTTGGCAGTTGGCTAGTAGGTTGTTTTGTAGAAGGTGGTTAAGTATTTGTTTGTGAATACATTTTCCATTATTTTGGCTAATGGGGAGAGTAAGGCAATAGGTCGGTAGTTAGAGAGGTCAATTGAAGTTCCACCTTTGTGTAGAGGGATAATGTGTGATATTTTCCATATGGTAGGATTTTTCCTTCAGTGATGGTTCTGTTAATCAGGATAGATATGGGGTAGTCAATGGCTTGTGCAGCAATTTGTAGGTATTCAGATGGGAGACGGTCAGCGGATGGGGTACAAGGTTTTAGTTTAGTAAGTAGTTTGTAAATAAGAGATGTTGGAACAGGGTGTATATGAAAGGTTGGGGAAGAAGTATTAGAGGTATTCAATTGTGAAGCAGGTAAAGGTGGTAGAGAGTTAGCTAGAGATTGAATGGCTTCTGTAAAGTATTTATTAAAGGCATCAGGGATCAAGTTGGAATTATTTTGGTTGAAACCTGCAGGGGTGGGAGTAGTAGTGTTTCCTGGCTGAAGAAGTTTATTAATTCCTGACCAAAATTTTTTTGGCGTATGTTGTGAAGTTTGTTGGAGGTTTAGGTAGAAGTCTTTTTTATCCCTAAGGGTATCTCTCTTGGTAGCATTTCTTAACTGTTTGAAGAGAAGGTGATCAGATGGGCATTTGGTAGTTCTCCATTTAGCCCAAATTTTGTTTCTAAGTAGCATTTTTTGCCTAGTTTGTTTAGTTAGCCAAGGGGCAGATTTGGTTCTTATTCTAATGGAGCGGTATGGTGAATGGTGATTTAGTATTTGAATAAAGTTAGTATTAAAGTAGGTTACAGCCTCATTAAGTTCCAGATATGTTAGTGGTGACCAATCACATGCTTTTAGTTCGTTTATAAAACTGTCAGGATTAAAGTGTTTTTTAGAGCGTGAAGTTATAAGATTAAGAGTATTTGGAATGTGAACTTTTTGTCTGATAATGTAAGTAAGCATATGGTCACTGATATTATCAGGAAGGGTTCCTGGAGTATAGTTGTTAGGATGGCTATTGATAAGGATCCAATCAAGGGTAGATTCGTTCCTGATAGGTTTGTGAATTCTAGTAGGAGTAGTTATTAATTGAGAGAAGCCAAAAAGATTTAAGTGGTTAGTTGGGGTCAGAGAATTACAGGTGAGCCAGTCTATGTTAAAATCTCCTAGTACAATGGTCTCTTGGGGAAGTTGTGTAGATAGGTAACTAAGTAGGTGTTCAAGAGTACTAGTGTTGTTTCCAGGGGGAAGATATATACAAAATAGGTAGATAGATTTGGAGTTGTTTAATTGGAGAGTGACAGATAATATTTTGGCTTTGGTGTCAAGTAATGGGATAGTGTTAGACAGGGAAATCTGGAGATTAGCTTTATAAATAATAGCAATTCCTCCACCTTTTTTGGTTATGTGGTCATGTCTAAGGATGTTGTAACCTGGAGGGGTAATTTCCTGGTCTAGGGTAGATGGTTTTAGCCATGTTTCAGTGAGACATAAGATGTCAAAAGAGTGCAGGTGTAGGAGTGCATGAAGGTGTGAGATTTTATTATTGATACTTCTAATGTTGAGATGAGCTATAAGGAGGGAGTTATGTGCTTTAGATAATGTGGAGTGCACAGGTAACGTTATATTACCTAGGATATTGGAATTATGACCATTGGGGCCTGGGTTTGGATGAATATCACCATCTGAGAGGAGATGACAATGGTGAAGTAGTTTTATATTCAAGATTTTATTGAGGTTATTCGAACTCTTTTTAGAGGAGAGGTATGTTACATGTGTTACTCTATGATATTTTTGGAGTATGTAGTTATACATAGAGGTTATGTTACAGTGAGTAAGAGTGTTGATACAAGTATAAGATAGAGTTTGTTGGAAATTATGGTTTTGTTTAAAAATAGTAAGGTTTTCCATGAAGGTGAGGGAATAGGGTATGGTTAGAGAGGCTGTAATACAAGTTAAGAGAAGTAACTGTGTGAAAATAGTTCTTTGTGTTATAGCCATTGTAGAGAGTAGTTGTTGGAAGAAAGTAGGTATAGTGTGTATGTACGGTTGAAAAGAGGTAAGAATGTTAGTAGAGGATGAGGTGGGTCAAGAGTATAAGGTTAGATAAGTAAAGGATGTAGTGAAGGAATTGGAAAGGGAAGTAGTTAGAGCAGAGGATGGATTAGTATAGGTAATAGGGGTGTAGTTCAGGTGTGAGATAATTAGTATTAATACTGTCAGATATTGATAAGGGAGTGTTTGGTGTTAAGGGGTTTGTAATTGGTTGAGAAGTTAGTGGGGTGTGGCTAGTGAAGTATAAGTTTAGGAGTAGTGGGGGTGGGTGGGAGTAGTGGGGGTGGGTGGGTGTCCAAATGCTTTGGACATATCCAAAAAAAGAGTTGACACCTGCAGGCCTTCATTTTTGAGATGGTTTACTGTGTCTGTGAAGCAGAGGAGGGCTGAAGTGGTACCATGGGCAGGTCTGAAACCATGCTGAGTAGGTGACAGGATGTTGCTGTCTAGGAGATATTTTAGCACCTGGGTATGGATGCATTTTTCTAGGATTTTGGCCAGGGGGGAGAGTAAAGCAATGGGTCTGTAGTTATTAAGTTCAGTGGAGGTCCCGCGTTTATGTATGGGTGTAACATAGGATATTTTCCAGAGTTTGGGCACATAGTTTTCAACAATTGATCTGTTTATGAGAGTGGAGACTGGGATAGCGATAGCATCTGCTGCGAGTTTCAAGAAATAGCTGGGAAGTAGGTCGGCTGCTGTTGATGAGGTTTTTAGTTTGGAGAGCATGCTTTTGATTGAAGTGGTGGAAACTGTTTTGAGGGTAAAGCTAGTATTAGAGTTATTTGTGTTGGGGGGATAGTGAGGAAGGAACTGCCCTGTGATACTAAGGATAGAATTGAGTTCACAAAGTGGGAGATGAATTGTGTTTCAATGGGAACTTTAGTGTCAGGGGTGGTTGGTTTAGGGGTAGCCTTTTGGGTGGGATTTTAGTAGCTGGTTTACATTTTGCCAAAATTTTTGCGGGTTGTGTTGGTATTTAGTTAGTAATGTTGTGTAGTAGGATTCTTTTGTCCAGCCTGATGCATTTTTTTGCATGGTTGCACAGTTCTTGGTACTTAGTTAGGCTTTGTGTTTCTTTGATTTTTTGATAGTAAAGCCAGGGAGTGTCTCTGGACTTGAGGATTTGTTTGGATTCTTTACTGAGCCAGGGGTTTGTAGAGGTTCTAACCTTGATTTTGCACAATGGAGCAACAGTGTCTAGGTGCTGCAGAAATATTTTGTTGAAATATGCTACATCCTGGTCAAGTGGGAGGGTTTTTAGGGGGGGGGGTCCAGTCACAGTTACAGAGTAAAGTATTGAGGACCTCAGGAGAGAATGTTTTTGTGTTTCTAGTGGATATATAGTTAATGTTTTTTTATATGCTTGTTCTACTACGTATTAGGTATATTATGTTGTGGTCACTTACGGTGTCTGGGAGACTGCCTGCGTGGGGGTACAATGTGGGGTTGTTAGTTAGGACCCAGTCAAGGATGATTCTCTTTTAGATTTTTTATCACATCTAGTTGGAATTTGGACTAGCTGCTGGTAGCCATGGAGATTTATTAGATTACTTGGTGGTTCTGATATGCAGGTGAACCAATCTAGGTTGAAATCCCCCAGAATAAGGGTTTCTTGTGAGTATGTGGAAGAACACTAAGATAAGAAGTCTTCAAGGCTATCAGGTATATTACCAGGTGGAATTTAGATCACAATTGTGGTGATGACCTTTTTAGGGTGACGTTGAAGTTGTGAGATAAGTATGTCCCAATTATTGGCGGAGGGGTAGGAGTTTGGTAATTGATGTACAGTTAAGTTGGACTTATACAGTAAGGCAGTCCCACCCCCTTTACAAAGTGGTCTGTCTTGTCTAATGATATTGTAGCTGGTAGGGAGAACTTCTAAGTTAGCTATGTTCTTATTTAGTCAGGTTTCCATTAAAGCAGCTATGTCTGGAGAGTAGTGGGCTATTGTGGTCTGGAGTTCAGGTATTTTATTTTTGATACTTGTAATATTAATATTTAGCATTAAAAGATGGTTGGTTTTGCTGCTGTTGTTGATTTGCCCAGGGATGAAGATAGTGGGGGTGTTATGTTCTGACATTTGTTTTGGAGCAGTTTGTGTTGGACAGGATGGATTTGGGCCTGGGTTCTGGTGGATATCCCCATTTATGGTGAACCTGATGTTAAAATGGTTATACAGATGCTGGAGTTTGGTGAGGAGTGTGAGAAAGTATTGTGTTTTTTTGGAGTAGGAATGAGAGCATATGTGTTTAGTTCTGAATCGGTCCATTATGTAGTTCTTGAATAACTGTGGGCAGATATTATTATAATGTGTGGTATCTGTATACGAGAGTGCATAATGTAGTGTTGTGCTACTAAGTTTAGGGATATTGCTAGAGTGATAACTTGTGTGTCATAAAGAATTATGGGGAGACAGACTAGACTTAGTTGTGTGATAGTCATGGTTAAAAAGTTTAAGCTGGTTCTAGGTGAGGGTCTGGATAGGAGTTATAGGTTTGCACTATATGTGGATGGGTAAGTAGTGTGGGTGATGTAAATAATGCCTAGTGGGAATGAGAGTGGTTGGGAGTATTTTGTGGTGGAGCAAGTTGGTATGGCATAATGCGATCTGACTTGAGGAGCTGTGATTGGTGGAGGTGATGTGAGGGTGAACTGTGGGTGTGGCTGCGATTACTATAAATGTAGAGGTAGTTGGGGTAGGAGGGAATAGGGGGAAGGGCAGGGGAGTGGAGAGTGCCTGAGCGTTAGCGAGGGCAAACTGAGTGGGGCAGAGCCCAAGACAAGAGTAAAAAGTAAGTGTTACTTTACAAATCTGAACACTTTAAACAAATTCCTGAGGTCTAATGGCTTACCAGCAAGCAGAATGCAATTGCTGAAGAGCACTTGTGTCCTGGTGAGAGACTAGAAATTTAAAGATGGAATGTATAGGTATATATAATGTAAAGGTATATATCATAAAGCAATAATGATTTTATTTTGCAGTTGAAAATAGATTTGTGATTGAATCTTAAAAAGTAAATAGACATGCTGAATTTCACAGACATTCCTGAGTAGTTAGTGAAAAAATATATATCTAAAAAACAAGAAAAAGAATCTTTATATTCTTAGAATTAAGAGCAGAATTCCTATCTTATAAGTTAGCTAACGATTAGACCTACTATCTCTAGTAAACCAGCATAAAAGACTCATGAACAATAGAGGATGCATATCTATCTTGTAGAGAGATCTGCAGTATAGAAAAGAAAAAGGAAAAAAATAAAATTTGACTTGAGAGTGTTATGTTTTCCCTTTTTTTGCTTCCTTTCTCTCTTCCCTTTCTTCCCAGTCTTTCTTTCTTCTTCTTCCCTTCTTTTTCATTATAATAATCATTTTTATAACTTATTTTTTACACCTCTTCTCACTTTTCTTTCACTACTTATCCTCTTGTTTTATAACTTAATTTCATTCCTTTTATCACTTTCATGGCTTAGCCCACTGTTCTTTTCCTCCCCTTTATTTTATATTAGTATGCTTCAAAATAATATTCTCAACAAGTATAGATGGTGGCAAAGTGAACTATTTCTAAGTTTAAATTACATTCTTCTCATCACCCAACCCCTTACCCTAATTTATGTTCCTCGCTTATCTCAGTTCCTCCACCTTCCTCACTGCCTACTAAACTTATTTTGGATTCAGTGTTAAGATTGTATGCAGTTTATAATTATCATATGCCTTTTGGGTATACGAACACAACATGATACTCAGACATAACACACTTCTACTTCCCATTAAATTCATACAAAGAGAATGAGCATATTTTTTTTCATGTCCCCTCATTCTCTTCCCCTTCCCCATTTTCACTCTCTTCTCCCCTCCCCTCTTTAAATATATCAGTATTTTTAGAACAATTTGTGAGCTGCTTTAAAATGCATTTAAGCAAAAAGACATCTTTTGGTATTTCAGTTTTACATTTTTCTGAAGAGAAAGAAAAAGAAAAATATTGCAGTCTAAACATTGCTTCTGTAGTCAAAATGGTAAATGCAATGTATTACATTATTGCTCTATATATAACAAAAATACATGCAGATTTAAAATACTAACAGACATCTTTATTGATCTCCCACTTGTCTTATTCTATAGGTCTACAGTATATATGCTGTAAAGGTGTGTGTGTGTGTGTGTGTGTGTGTGTGTGTGTGTGTGTGTGTGTGTGTGTGTGTGTGTGTGTGTGTGTGTGTGTGTGACTGCGAATGTGTGTGTGTGTGTATGTGTATTTCAACATAAACTGTAAATAAAAAACTGTGGCCTCTCGTATACACTAATAAAGGGTTAATGATTTTGTCCAGAGTTCTTTTTTCTAATGAAATTAATAGCTAATAGTGCTGTCAGTACCATGCCATTAATGGCTATTCAAAGATGAGGATCAGAAGAATTTTATACAAACCAACAAAACTAAGTGGCTGTCTCTTCATTCTAAATAGAAAATGTAAGTGAGCTAGATTAACAAAATTATATTAAATTACTTGAATTTTCCATCAGTTGGATAACAATACAAGTCTCAAATGTTTACTTGAAGGTGAAAGAAGGAGGTAAAATTATTCAATAAATACCAATACCCTTCATTTAGGAATTTGCTCAAAATAGAAATAATGTAAGTACAATGTTTAAATTGTTTACCAAAGGTAACCTTCACACTTTATCATCTAACCACATATTTTATAAAGTACATGAAAACACCCTGATGATAAATTAAGGAATATAATTAAATGCCATGAATAATCTAAGACAGAATGAAGGACAGATTTGAAGATAAATAAGTGAATATGCAGGAATGTGGTGGTTGTGATTTCCCCCAATTTAGGCTATACTTTCCCCGGGATTCAATAAACTCCATGCAGGAATTGTGCTATTCCTGCACGGAGTGAACCATGTCCATTTCCGCATAGCTTTAACAGCAGCTCACCTTGCATATTCATGAAGGCGCACTACTGCTAAGGCTAAGTGGACACAAACACTACTGAGTGCAGGGGGCATGTTCAAGTAGCGCACTTAAATCTAACACACCCCATGCACTCAGAAAGTGCTGTACACCACTTTTTAGATGCATTTCAGTGTCTGCGGACACTGAAAGCAAATAAAACAACAAAACAGTGTCCACAGGCACTGAAATAGCTAGGAGATCCTGAAATAAATGCAGGGGATGTGTAACAGGTACTGTCACACACCTGCTGCATTGTCAAAGTGCTGCACAGCACTTTGCAAGTGCTTTTGTCCAGATAGGAAGCAGTGTAGTGAGTGTGTGACAGGTAGTGTCACATACCCCCTGTATTGTCAAAGTGCCATACGGCACTTTGCACGTGCTTTCAGGGTCCATGGCAAGCAGATATCCCAATAGGAAGCAATGCAGGGAGTATGTGACAGCAACTGTCACACACCCCTTACATTGCAAAAGAGTCATACAGCCATACCCCTCAACTGTACAGTTTTTTTTCAGAATGCCCAGATGCCAGCCTCACATACCTCTCAACCTCCTACAGTAAGAAATCCGTACAAAGTCATAAATAATGGGGGTACAAAAGCCAAAAAATAGAGACACTTTTTTTAAATAATGCTCTTACAAACTTGGAAAGTTGATAGAATAACAGGTTTTGCATTAGCACAGATTTTCTGAAGGGTGTGAAGTCTGAAACTCAAATGTCTGTCATTATGTTTTAACAGAATCCCTAAGTGATTTGCCAAGGATTTGCTAGAAAACAACAGTCATATGAGAAATGAACCAAAAATATGAGGCAATAAGCTGGATATTCTGCAAAAATCTGCACAGTTGAGATGTATGCAGCCTCGTGTTTTTGATGTGTTGCTCCAAATATCTATCCCTACCTGGCAAATAGCAGAGGACTGGAGTTATTAAATAATGATAAACATTTAAGTTTAAGACTCCACATCAGTCGGAAAAGACATGTTAATGCAAAACCTATTATTCTATCAACTTTCTAAGTTTGTAAGAGCAATATTTAAAATCTGCCCCTATTTGTCCACTTACAGTTGCCTTTAATGTGACTGACAAGGTGTACTGAGACATTTAATTAAAGTGGTTCTATTAATTTCCTTTTTTTCTCCATTCTAAGGTATGTTTAAGCATCACTGTGTTGGTTTGTGCATTAGGACCCTCTGCTCAGTATTGCTTAAACATCTCATAGAAGCTAAATACAACTGTATAGCTAAAATCCCAATGACGAGAGAGTGTAGTGGTTTGAGTCCCGGCTTTGCATGCTGGCATTTATGTTTTGAGTACTAAGATAGGCACTTTATTTTTACATGGGAAAGCATTGTTAAAATAAATGCTTTATGTTAAATTATGGCATAAGTGATATTTGTCACCCAGGGTATTGTAGCTGGTCCAAAATAGAAGTGTGAATGCATATAACATGAAATATCCCATGTATACACACCTGTCCTATACAGTATAGCCGCAACCCAAGGTAATGTAATGAACGCGCATAGGGGGATGTCATGTAAAGTAAATCATATACACTTAATAATATGTCAGTAATGATGAATTAATCTACAATCCTGATATTTTTTAAAATGAAAACCGAGCAATGCTAAGCAGTGCTCAGCTATGCTTAGACTGTTTAAGCATTGCTTAGATGTACATTCTAAGCAGCAGTTATTTCAACTAAGCAGATTTGCGCAATGTTAACCAGTGCTCAGGATTTACCCCTTTAAGCACTGTTCTACATATCTTAGTGTATTTGCACACTGCTTAGCTGAGATTAGCATTTTCAAAATGGTCCAATGACAGCAAAGGGCAGGAATATGGCCTTATATAAACTGCATAGGTTGGTACAGCCATAACCTGTTGTAGTCTGATCTCTGCAGGAACCATGTCAGGTGTTGGAGAGGGCCCGCACTTTCGGGTGCAGCACTGGGGCATTTTGGAGTCCTAGGTCATGGCTGGGCTCCAAGTATCAAACCATGATGACAGACTGCTGCAGGGCCAGTATCATGGCTCACAGTATAAAGCGGAGGCCTGGGACCATTTGGTATGCAACCACACCAGTGCCACTGGTATCCCCTGAACTGATGAGAAGGTATGGTATTACTATGCTGACATAAAGCAGTGGAAGGGTGCCCTCTTGATCCAATGGATCAAAGATGCTTGGGACACCCCTGCTCCAGCAGTTTGTAAGTATCACATATATAGGTGTACCAGCTTTAGCCTGAGTATGTGATAGACAGGTATGTATAGTGTTTGTTTCTTACCCCTACAGCTGCAGCAGACAGGGCTAGTAACACTGTGGCCCATTCAAACAGACTGACACAGATGCATTGACAGGCTGGTGAGTATAGATCTAACTTACAGTATATAGTGGCATAAAGTAGAAGAAGTACATTGTTTACTGACAGTAGGAATATTGTGTAGTGTGTCTAATGAATAAATGACATTTGCCACACTAATAATGATCTACAAGATATCTATTAATAAAAGTGTCATTTCACTGCAATAAAGATGTATAACACAAACTGTTGTGTTTAATCTGGTATGTTGTTGTAGAAATATTATGTGTACAGGTTCATCACAGCAAATATGGTGTTGACAGCATGAAGTAACTGAAGCTGTTCTAAGAAGCAGCTAGTATGCAAAACAGTAGAATATGGAGCTGTAAACCAAGATATAAAGGAAATATGAAATATTGTATCACTAAGTTCTGAACCCTGAACAGTAATGTCTACGGTATTATAGTGTGTGCCCTGCAGCATTATAACCCTGTGTTTAACTTTGCTTCCCAGATTGTATTATTTCAAAGGATTAATACACAGTACAATAGCTAGGTCAGACTGTCTAACCCAGAAAGTATTAGGCAAGAACTCAGTCAAGCAAAAATCATCAGTTTCCCAGTAGCTCAATGTGATGGACAATAGCCCTGTTGTTCATTTTAGCACATCCAGACATGGTTCAATTCCAGGGAATGGTACTGAGATGTGTGCATATATACACTAAAGAAATCCTGAATATTTGTAGAAACAGTCAGAAAGTCTTAACAGATATTTTCTCCACAGGTCTTACAGGTAATGAAATGCATGTAGTAGCTGTATGAAGGGCATACTAATATGTCGTGTACAACTGTTCCACTGTCCAAACCCATATGCCTGCAAATGACAGCAGGATGGATACATACACCATGCACTCTCCCTTATATATGTCTCTCAATTGTCATGCTGTCATGGCTAGTGGCCACTGTTGCCAATAACCCTGGACACAGATAGAAATCCAGGGAAGCATGCCAGTAGAAGACTCACACAACATCAGTGCAGGGTACCAATTCTTTTTCAACTATGTAACCCTGATATGTACAAGCCACCTTTAGTAATGTAGCCATTGTCCTTCTAGTCTGCCCTACACCATTACAGATTGACAGTCTAATGGGAATGCATGTGTACAGAAGCTATGGGTCATAGGTAAATGTAAAGTGAGGGCAGACCTGTAGAGTATTGCGTAGTACTGTTGTGAAAAATGGAAGCCTATACAGTTGTTAATGGACTTTTTTCTCTTTACCCACCCCTCATCTGCATCAATAATTATTATTCATATACTATGGGTATGTTGTTCTCAGAACCTATTGTTGGGACATGTGTTCCATTATTGTTCATATAGTTACTTGTTTGAATATTAATATCCCTTGTTCAAATACTATTATTGGTGGCCTGTTCCCATCAATGTAACTTGCATGCTGTTAAAATGCTTACTGTTGTTCCATTTATGCATGTGTTCTGTTTGCTATGCAACTGTTTCACATCTGTTGGTTTGGGTTAATTGGAACACCCATGCAGGCTGTTATAACTAATTTTTAAATACTTTGTTCATAGCTAACCAATATGTCTTTGATAACCTCAACACCATAGAACATTTGGGAAGGCAGATCCTCACAGATCTCCCTATCCCACCCCATCTGGCTGTGGCACCAGGCCCCAGCACATCTGGGATCTAACCTGGAAATTCCTCATCTGCTGGTCATGCACCAACTTCGGGTGGAACCGCCTTAGGGGATGGAGCCTGCCCCCCCCCCCGGGTACAGGGGCTGAGAGCCTGTCACCTGCCACAAGTTTTAGGGTATGGTGCGCAGCCTTAAATGCAAGGAGTAGGATGGACAGCTGCACCAGATGGAGGACCGCCTGGCATCAAGGGGCAGGCTGCCCCTCCTGTCCAGTCCCCAGCACAGCCATCTTCAGGGCCATGAAGGTGCAGTGGGGACTACCCATGGGTGGGGATGGATGGGGACATCAGTCTACTGTATCCATTTAGGGGCTCATGGGCTTCAGATTCCCAACTATCCTCCCCATCAAAGGTGTTTACCCCATCATGTGTCATATACTGCCCCAGTCTGCTGTCTTGTCTGTCTGCGAATGCAACCTAACCTACCCAACCTACCTCCACAAACATACCTACAGCCCTAACCCCAACATCCCACTCTCACCTTAAAAATTAAAAAAGGGTATCTGTCCCACAAAAAAAACATTGCCCCATACATAGCTCTACATTTCGCCCCCATGTACAGTGAAATTAATCAATCAACCCAAACATTATTCTACAAATGTCTGTCACCAACACTCCTCCCTGTGGGGTGTGAGGTTGTAAAGTCCAAATTCTACACATTATTCACAGCTGTTGCTGCAGAAAACATGTAGAGCTATGGTCCTTTCCTACACCCATCCTGACCAGCCATAGCTGGTTTTCCTAAAGTTTTACCCCCTGCTTGCCCCCAATTCACCACTTTCCTATCACTTTTTTCTTTTCTTTAATTAAAATTAGTGTGAGTGTAAGCAAGAGTAAGCAGTGCTAAGTGAAGCTAAGAGGACTTAAGTGTCTGTTAGCATCGCTTAGCTTCATGCAAAACCCACTTACAACTGCTTAAAAGTGGTTTAATCACGCTGTCTCCATCAGCCCTTGTTCTGCTCAGCAACAAAATAACCATCGCTGCTAAGTCTAGAACCTGGAACGCTGCGCACTACAGTTACAGCAACATACCACTACACCATCTGAGTGGAGAGGATTTGAAATGCTTTTACAAACATATCATGCATTATGGTCATTTAACATTAATGAAAAAAAAGTCATCACTGTCAAGTCTTGAACATGGGACCCTGTGCAATACAACCACAGCAATGTACCTCTACACCACCCAAGCTGTAGAGGTTTGCAATGTTTTTACAAACATATCACACACTATAGTCATTTAACATAAGGGAAAAATACATATCCATAGTACTCTTATATACACACATATATATATAAATATATATATATATATATATATATATATATATATATATATATATATATATATATATATATATATAAACAACCTTTTAATGCAAGACATCTGCAAAAAGCCTGACAAAGTTGGGGGATAAAGGACACACAATAGTGACATATTTGAAATATGGCTCTTATACGTGTAGAAGTCTGCTAAAGTAGCATGGTTTGATTTAACATATCTTTTCTGATAGATTCCAGGTCTGAAACACAAATGACTGTCATCATTTACTGATGTCAATGCTCACATCATCCCAGTGATTTGTCAGAAACCGACAACTGTTCTGTGGAACAGACCAAACATATGAGCCACACATCTTGACAATGTCTAGACATCTGGAGAGTGGAGTGGTATGACTGCAGTCATGTAACAGAAGGGAAATAACACTAAGAGTTGCCAACCATTTCACCCAGCACTTTCTGAACTGCAGTTAGACCAACACAATACTACCTCAAATCAGCTCTGAGGAATTACTCATGCAGTTGCAAATATATCATGCACTGCAGGGATTTGGATGTAACTGTAGGGAAAATTAGACACAAGTGAGAAATTGTCCACCCACAACCATTTGCACTATAGTCACAGCAACATACCAATACTCCAAATAAACTCTAGAGTATAATGACTGTTTGAACAAACATATCCTGATTGCCGGTCACACACTACTCTGACATATGCTTCCCCAACTCACAGTCTACTAGAAATCCTGAGGTGTTACAAGACATTTCTCAGTCTGCCCCTACAAACATATGCACCTGATAGACCACCAGCAAATGTAGCAGCATGCACAGTCACAAAGAAAGGGATCTATGACACTCACATCTGCTACTCTCCCTACTCAGCCCAACAAACATTTACAGATCACACTGCTACACAGTCTTGGCAGTCTGTTAACAATGGCCAGACATACATAACTCTCAACTGTACAGATTTCCACAGAATGTCCAGGTTGTGGGACCATATTTATGGCCACTGCTACATACCATTTCCAGGTGTCTGCTAACTCTCTGGGATGATAGTAGTGCAGTCACTAAATAATGATATACCATACCTCTGAACCTCTTACTGCAAGACAGCTGGACAAAGCCTGACATACTTGGGGGACAGCGGGTTGAAAAGAGGGACATATCTCACATAATGGTGTTACAAACTGAAACAGTTGCTGGTATTACAGGGTTTGTTGTAACATAACATCCCTGAAGGAAATGATGTCTGAAACACAAATGGATGTAAATATTTACTGAGTACAATCCTCACATTATCCTGCTGATTTCTCAAAAACAGAAATTGTCTGAGGCACAGACCAAATATAACAGGCAAACCTCTGGACAGTCTGTGGACATCTGGACAGTTGAGAGGTATGTCAGTGACATATCACTGTCAGATGTCATCACACAGAAAATGCATGTCCAGATACTTATTCACAATCTGTACCCAGTTCTGGAGCTTTGTCCCCCATGGTGCTGGGCTGTCTCCACATGTCTTGTTCTGAGAGGTATTTCTACCTACTGTCTGTGAAGTTGTAGCCCCCACACCTCCATAATGTCCTCCATACAGACAAGGAAAAGGGGCAAGGCCCACATGAAGGACTTAATTATAGCACTGTGTTGCTATGGCATTAGCTAATGGAAAGACAACACAGCTGCTCTGGATGCAAGTAGCAAGTGGGATACACCGATTGGTGCACAGGCCATCACCTTCTCATGAGCATTAACTACAAATGGCAAGCTGCTGCCTATGCAACACAGGTCTGAACCCATCTACACAAAGACAGACTGTGACTACAAAAACCTAAACATTTGCATTATTCTGAGGAAACTCTTCAGCACTATAACAGGCATGTCAATCACTTAAGCTTGTAATGGAATGCAGAAGGGGGGATGCAATAATGTGAAATAGGAAGTTAAACAGTAGGTCACAACAAGACCTGCTGGACTCACATGCTGCTGTCTGGCACCTATGGCCATTCTTGCTTGCCCTGTCTGCAGTGACATGGATCACAGCTCTGGTTCCTGAGTCACCCCAGCAAAGGTCAACTCATGTATGACTACTACTGGAGTATCTGTTGTCCAATACTGACTGTAACACTGCTAGGCCAGCAACCTGGTATGTTGTAAATATTCATATGTCACCTGTGAATGCTACTATGATACATATGCTTGTCTTACAAATGTAAGAGACTTATATAGGGTATGTGCATAGTAAACAACAGGCGCAGAAGTGTGTGTTAATCTGTATGTTATATACTGAGCCCATATCTTTCAACTGTCCAGAGTTTTGCAGACCAACCACATCTGCCTCATATTTGTAGTCAGTGCATCATACAGTTGTGTATTGCCTCGCATGTCACTGGCGAAAAATTAAAGACTGAAGTCATAACATAATAGCATACATTTGAATGTCATATGTCATATCTTGTGGAGTAGTCCTGTGAATGCGAAACTGTCTTTGCTGGCAACTAAGTGTGCTACAGCTAGATTCATAAAGTGTCACTATTTTCCAGCTTTTTCCCACCAGTGATGTGTGCCTTTGTGCAGATTTCGTGCTTTAACAGGAACTAGGTGTCTTAGCATGAAACCCATGTCAATGCAAGAGTACTTTGTCCTGTAGGATGACGGCATTTGTACAGTTACTGACACCTGCTTTGCAGCTGTGGAGAGCACACTAGCAGGTTACTCATTCCATCATATGTTTAGACCCCAAATGGAGAGCTGCAAAGCCACAGGAGGTGATTTTTAAACATTATCATACACATACATACCTCCAGGCTGGCCAGACAGTATGACACATGGGAGACATCCCGAGTGCATTGAACAGTTGAGAAAACAGATATTCAAGTCATAGCTAGCTACAGACCTCCAACTATGACCATAGTCACCCATCACACCTATTGAGACTTGCTAGAATCTTTCAGGATTCAGTCATCTACCCTAGTCCTGGGTGGCTTTACCTACCCAACCATAGTGTGCATGACCTATGCCACCTGAAGAAGAATGCACAAAGATTCCTCAGCTTTGCCAATGGCAAAGCAGTGGATCAGCCTGTCAACACTCAGGTGGAAATATCCTGTATCTGGTCCTAACCAACATGAGTATCCACTGTAACACCTACAGTGTCATCCTCCTTGGTAAGATCTGACCACATAGCCATCACTGTTCAGGTGACCATCTCCCCTGCCCTCCACTTTCAGAGTCAAACAAAATAAAGTTTACACAAATGATTATACGTCTACTCAGAGCAGATAGAAGTAGGTTTACAGCCACCATCCCATCAGGTGGAACTAGCAGTAGTGTCCAAGCCCACACCACAATACTATGTGAGCACCTACATAGCTGTATAAACTCAGCAATACCTGACAGGAGAACAACATCATCCTCAAGGCAGGGTAAATATCAGTGGTGTCCAAGGAACAGATCCAGAGGCAACACCATAAACAGCGAAGGAGACTTTATTAACGTAAAACACAGAAAAAAATGTATGAGTGAGTGCTTTTGCATTCGTAAGAATGCTTTGTCAGACTTAATAAATCCATCACTGAAAACATCAGTTTAAATACATCCTGGTATTACATTAATTAATTGCTTGACCAATCACATAGTAATGTGGTTTCAAAAAACTGATACACATTACATAAAATATAACTTCCTGTTATTTGTTTAAGACAACATAACTTAATGAGCACTATATGACAGTCTGATATTATATAAACACATATATTCATAAATGTAAAATTAATATAAAATCTATATATAAAAATGATACATATTGCATAAACTTTGAATAAAGGTATGAAAAAAAACATAAATATATATATATATATATATATATATATATATATATATATATATATATATATATATATATATACACACACACAACTATATAAAAACTGTATGTCACTAAATGGTGTAAAACAGAATTACACAATTCTGTCTAAAAAAGAAATATGACTGAATGACTGTAGAAACAGATTTCATTTATGTGTGAAAAACTGAAAATGTATATGGTTGTAACTTGTATGACTGGTCATTTAGACAAGGTAAACAATGACAGTAAAGCACACAAAATGTGCAAGACTACACACACACACACGCACACACAAACACACACACACACACACACACACACACACACACACACACACACATATATATATATATATATATATATATATATATATATATATCAGCAATACTTTGAAAACCCTTTTAAAGTACTTTAATATATGCATATATAGCAGCAACAAATATATGGATGGAAGTTAACTATATAATTAGGACAAAAAGTAATAATAAAAACAGCATATGTGCAAGGAATAAAAGTATTGCAAAGTGCAGTAGTATGCATTTATGTATATATGTATAGCAGCAATAATATAAAACCTTGATAAAATGCATGAATGCGCATTAGTATATGCATAATTAGCAGAAATTCATTCAGTGTATAAAAGATCTATCTATCAGAAAAGGTTTAAAGAAATGTTTTCGTTTAGTCCATGTCCTTTATCTGCTTGTAGTTTCAAAATCCATTTATTTTTTTCTTTCTCAGTGTGATTCCTGATATTCCCTAATCTCATGTTGTTTGTTATAAATTCTATTACTAGGAAGACAAACTTGTGAGTCAAGTCATTATTTATCGTAGGCTTAGCCAATGATTTATGTTCATCTTTTCTATGTATGGCGTATCCATGTTCCCTGACCCTTTCATGTATCGTACTGTTTGTCTTTCCTATATAAAGTGAGTCACATTATGCAGATTGTAAATCATGTGACCTGGATTTTCTGGCTCAATGTCAGAAATGTGACTCACTTTATATAGGAAAGACAAACAGTGTGATACGTGAAAGGGTCAGGGAACATGGATATGCCATATATAGAGAAGACGAATGTAATGCATTGGCTAAGCCTACGATAAATAATGATTTGACTCACAAGTTTGTCTTCCTAGTAATAGAATTTATAACAAACAAAATGAGACTAGGGGAATATCAGGAATCACACTGAGAAAGAAAAAAATAAATGGATTTTGAAATTACAAGCAGATAAAGGACATGGACTAAACGAAAACATTTCTTTAAACCTTTTCTGATAGATAGATCTTTTATACACTGAATGAATTGCTGCTAATTACACATATGCTAATGCACATTCATGCATTTTATCAAGGTTTTAAATTATTTCTGCTATATATATATATATATATATATCTATATATATATATATATATATATATATATATATATATATATATATATATATATATATATATATAATGCACATACTTATATTTCATAAGAGATTCATTGTCTTGCACATTTTGTGTGCTTTACTCTCATTGTTTACCTTGTCTAAATGATCAGTCATTCAAGTTACAACCATATATATTTTCAGTTATGTTGTTGTTTTAAGTAATCCACCTGGGCAGAATAAAAGAGGCACAAACGTGGATGCTGTACTGTTAAGCGCTTTTCGTTTATGATACAACACAAACTTCATCAGACAAATCTCAAGTTACAAAGATTCATTTAAATACTCCAAGTTAACCAATCAGATACAAAATGAAACAGCACAATAAAATTGTCACCACCCACTTGACCAATTTTAAAACAATAATAAACTCTATAAAACTTAATAAAAATACAATTACTAGTACATTTAATGTACTAAAGTGTTTACATTATCAACGTTTTAAACTTTTTAATTTTAAAATACTGCCTATAATACATCCTTCATTTAAACCTGGCAAATTATAAGCATTCAACATTATTTGCCAAGATAATTCTAATTCATCAAGTTTAAGAACATCAGGACCACCTCTAACATCACTGTGAACTTGATCTATAATAATAAACTTAAAACTATGATCAGGAAATTGGGCAACATGTTTAGACAAAGCATTTTCTAGTTTGTTTTTCCTTATTGCATATAAATGCTCATACATACGGTTACGTAATTTCCTTTCAGTTTTGCCAACATAAAATGCTGGACAAAACTGGCATTTGGCAAGGTAGACAACTAACTTAGAATTACAGTTGTTTCTCCATTTCAAGTTAAAGTGTAAATTATTAACACTAAACCTGTTAGATTCCAGTATGTACGAGCAATAATTGCAAGCTTGGCATTTATACATGCCTGGGGTCCTAGCCATGTTGTTTTTCTTAAGTTCACAATAGTCTTTGAGATTCATACCCCTCCTGTAGGTAACCAAAGGGTATTCACCCACACTATTAAAGACATTATTGTCACACTTAAAGATTTCCCAGTTTTTCTTTAAAATCCTATAACACCTAGAACTATCCATATTATATGTAGTTATAAGAGAAGAAGGTAGATGGTTCACCTCCTGTTGGACTGTTGTCACATCTATTACATTAGATGTATCACCCTTTTCACTGATTAAAGTATAACCTACTCTATTCAGAAGGGGTGTATAGAATTGTGTCTGACGTTTAAAAGAAACTTCGTCAATAATTTCATTAATCAACGTCTCAGGGTAAGCTCGAGCTAAAAACATGTTTTTCATAAATTCACATTCGTCACTAAAATCAACATCCACTGTTATAATACGGGCTGCTCGAACCAATTGACCTTTTACAATAGCCCGTTTTTGATGGTGTGGGTGACAACTTGAATAGTGAAGCATTGAGTTACAATAAGTGTTCTTCCTATGAATAGAAGCAATATACCTGTCCAAGAGACTATCCTTAGAAAGTATGAATCTCAAAGACTATTGTGAACTTAAGAAAAACAACATGGCTAGGACCCCAGGCATGTATAAATGCCAAGCTTGCAATTATTGCTCGTACATACTGGAATCTAACAGGTTTAGTGTTAATAATTTACACTTTAACTTGAAATGGAGAAACAACTGTAATTCTAAGTTAGTTGTCTACCTTGCCAAATGCCGGTTTTGTCCAGCATTTTATGTTGGCAAAACTGAAAGGAAATTACGTAACCGTATGTATGAGCATTTATATGCAATAAGGAAAAACAAACTAGAAAATGCTTTGGCTAAACATGTTGCCCAATTTCCTGATCATAGTTTTAAGTTTATTATTATAGATCAAGTTCACAGTGATGTTAGAGGTGGTCCTGATGTTCTTAAACTTGATGAATTAGAATTATCTTGGCAAATAATGTTGAATGCTTATAATTTGCCAGGTTTAAATGAAGGATGTATTATAGGCAGTATTTTAAAATTAAAAAGTTTAAAATGTTGATAATGTAAACACTTTAGTGCATTAAATGTACTAGTAATTGTATTTTTATTAAGTTTTATAGAATTTATTATTGTTTTAAAATTGGTCAAGTGGGTGGTGACAATTTTATTGTGCTGTTTCATTTTGTATCTGATTGGTTAACTTGGAGTATTTAAATGAATCTTTGTAACTTGTGATTTGTCTGATGAAGTTTGTGTTGTATCATAAACGAAAAGTGCTTAACAGTACAGCATCCACGTTTGTGCCTCTTTTATTCTGACCAGGTGGATTACTTAGTTTGTCTATTTTGGTGTTTTTTAGTATGTTGTTGTTTTAAACAAATAACAGGAAGTTATAGTTTATGTAATGAGTATCAGTTTTTTGAAACCACATTACTATGTGATTGGTCAAAAATTAATTAATGTAATACCAGGATGTATTTAAACTGATGTTTTTAGTGATTAATTTATTAAGTCTGAAGAAGCGTTCTTAGGAACGTGAAAGTGCTCACTCATCCATTTTTTGTCTGTGTTTTACGTTAATAAAGTCTCCTTCGTTGTTTATGGTGTTGCCGCTGGATCTCTTCCTTGGATTATACTATATATTATCGCTGAGGCACGTTACCCTGAGGACTGAGTTTCTTCTGTCTTTAAGCATCAGTGTTGGACAGCAGCAATACACAAATACCATAATAGGTGGCTGGAGAGGGCCAAGAAGGAGCAGGTGCCTTATTGGAAGTAATGTCACCTTGGTCTGAACAAGCGAATAATGTCACAGGTGAATTACCTTAAAGCTATCTTTGAGTGCAAATTGGACACATCCACCAAGGCCAGTCATTAGGCCTTCCACACATATGTCTGCAATTCCAGAGGCAACACCCAAATCTCCACTGTAATGGTGGTCAACAACACCACATATACATATGTCATAGATATAGGCAACCTGCTGCATACAGGTGAAGTGTAAACATCACCCCCATCTCCCCATCAGTACATATGTGCATGTACAGCACCTGCCCCCTCCCCTCATCATCAAGAAGCCCTGGAAACTGCCCTGCATCAGCCTGAGTTCATATTTTTTTACCAGGAGCCCAGCAAAGACCCTGGACTCCTGAACACTCCATCTCTGTGCCCGAAAGCACTCACCTTCACCAGCACCACCTGCTATATCAACATTTGATTAAACTCCAAAGAATGGTGCAGAAATCCTGCCTATTGCTCCTGTTATTGGTGTTTTCCCATGCTTGCTTGTCATTAAGCAACATTCAAAAAAGTGCCGTGCTGCTTAGCAGTGTGCAAACCAGCTAAGCAGAGCTAAGCAGTGCAAAAACTCACACAACCAAGGTTTTAGCTAAGTTTAGCACCGTACAAATAGCAGTAGCCATTGGCATATTTAAACAGAGCTCAACACAGTGCAGCAGTACCATATTTCACAAATTTATTTTTTTTAATGAAATATGTATATAATAAATTAAATTACAGACATCTTATGATTGTTACAGACTCAAACCCAGGAGCTGCTAAGCATTAGGTTGTAACTCTACCCATTTAGCTACTTGGATATTATGAGAACTACTATACCTTCACATATACTACTGGGCTACTACCTGTTAGCATTGCTAAGCACCAAACCATGCTGCACAAATATGCTTAAATAGATCCAAAAATAAATAATTAATTAATCTGGTTTCTATTTTTAGATGTCTGCCAGCTGTCAGCTATGTCAATATGAGCACCTCTCAGCTCTGTGGCACTTCATGCCATGCCATGCAAACAGCAATTGCAAAAAAAAAATAAAAAAAGAATGTAATTATGATAATTAATGACATCTGGTTTCCATTTTTATATGTCTGGCAGGTGTCAGCTGTCTATATGTGAGCACAGATTGGCATTGCTATGCTCCGCGCTGCGCTGTGCAAACATACAGAAAGGAAAAAAATTCATAAAAATAAAATAGTACATATTTGAAACAATTCACAACATGTCAACAGTAATGGGGAGCATTACAGTGAGCCTCACCTTGTACATAATATCTGACCAGGCATCCACAACCATGAATAGCCTCTGCACTTCTCCCTACACAAATTCAATATCCCTATGCTCTCCCTCGACAGTGCACCATCATTAATATGTATGATGCGCTGCCGAGGGAGAAGCGTGTCTGTACATGGATGCATTCTGTGTAAGATCTACACGGTGCCTACATGGATTTTATTGAATCCTTGGGACAGTAAAATGCTTTCTTGATTCTGGTCAACTATTTTACTCCTTTCTTCATGTTACAGTTTTTATTCCTGAACAGTGAACCATTCCAATGACTATGTTCAGTTTTATATATATTTAAACATACACATTAATGTAAATGCTTATGTATGTAAATACTAAGCTCACCCCCCCCCCCTCTCCAGTAAAACACTGATTTGTACTGTAACTTCCAATGAGCACAGCCTAAGCTTTTTGATTGAAATAATCACATTTCAAACACATATTTATGTCTCTGGAATCATAAGGGATACTCAAGAAGCATGAATGGCAAACTCTTCAACAATATATATATTTATAGTGGTAGTATTCTTTAGGTTCTGGGTGTTAAATTGAATTTTATAAGCCACAGTAAACATGGTAACTAGTAACATTTTGTAAACAACTTAGACTATCTAAAAAAACAATCAAATAAGAAACATACTGTCATTTTTTTTCACCTAGCAAAGTATTTTCATATGAAGGTAAGCAGTTCTTTCTCTGCTATTTGGTTTCCAGGATATTTAGAGAAGCACAACACTTAGCTTGTATTTTGGCAGCACACTTGCAAGGGCCCGTGCTCAGTTTACAGGTTCTACTCTAGGACTGGTGTGCTCGCTCTGATCTCGGGAGTGAATACAAAAAATTAAGGCATCCTTTGAAATCTACAGAAAAATAAGTAATTTAATCACTGTACTGCACTTTTAAACTGTGTACTACTGAATTGCTGCCTATGTTTAACTGTTGTTAACTGTTTAAACTGTTTTGCTGTTTCAGTGTTTCAACTGTTTGCTGCTGGAGACTGTTTCCTGCACTTTGTATTTTCTAGTACTTGTGTATTTTATAGCATAGGCCATATTCAGATTTGATGAATCTAGAGTGTTTGACATTATCTGAGCACTAAAACCAGACATCTTACATTATGAGGACCCCTGTACCCTTGTGGCAGAACATTGTAGCAAACGACCCATCTGAGTTGGAGATTGTTGGAATAAGGCTTAGTACTGAGCATTTCCACTGGTCAGCTTGTTTGAAAATTGCTTAACTTAGCTTGTATTTAGGCAGCACATTTGCAACTGTCCTCATTAGAGTAGTCACATTTACACCTAGTATTATGTATGATCAGTGCTCCTCCATTTTTCCTGCCAACCTGATTGACATGGTATCCTCAGGTAGTGTAGCAATTGTCTCATATACTCTGACAACTCACTAATCCTAAACCAGTCAAGCTCAATTTGTGAGAGATGCACATACACTAAGAATTTGGAATCCTTGCTCTCTTGTTCATGGAACAGTGACAATGAGCAGGTTGTCAGCCCACATTTTACATCCCTTCACTCTTGCACAAACCTTGCTTTCAACACATAAACCATCATACAGGGAGCTACTCACCATCCAATTATCTAAACACCAGAGATTTCCAAAACACAGATATGCTACACCTAATATAGTACCTACAGCACTAAATACATATAAAACCACAAGCAAAAGTGTCTCACCAAACAAGCCCCTAAGGTAAACCACATCTAAGTCAACCTTTGGTCACAAGCGACTCTATAGTGAGGCTCACAGATGTCCCACTCATCAGTCTGGACAAGGAGAAGGTTACAGTTAGCTGTCTGTCAGGTGCCAGGATCCACCAGATCACACACACACACTCAGGTCTTTCCAGAACAAGCCCTGTTATGACTCCGTCATAGTTCAAGTTGGTGTGAATGATTTGAGATGGACATCACTGGACTATATGAAGAGAGACATGACTGAACTCTCTGAATATGTGTCTCAGACAGGTATGTCCCTAGACTTGAGCAGCATACTACCTTCAGCTAAGATAATACTAAAAATATAAACAAGAAAATGATTGACTTCAACAATTGGCTTAGTTTCTGGTGTCATTCTAAGGGGATCCAGTACCTGTCAGCCTGGAATTACATGGTAGATAGACCACACTGCTTTGCCAGATATAGTCTTCATCTGTCACCTCTGGCTAAGGCACTTGCCTCCCCATACTGCCTTTTTTAGGCAATGTCACACCAAGAAAATTCCCGACTGTAAAAATATCTTCAAAAAGCAACCTCAGTATTATTCTGCTAAACCGTAGTAGTCTAAACATAAATCTCCACTCACTGGAAGCAGTCCTCACCCTAGAAGATGCTGACATCTGTGTAGTCACAGAGATGTGGTTTAAGACCACAGAAGGCACTCTGGCGGTTATAATGCCTTCCACACTTTAAGACCACAAACTGAAACTGCGAGAACTAAAGGAGGTGCAGTACCAGTATTCATCAGAGATAAATACAACTCTAGATTGGTTAAACAAAACAATTCCTTCGAACTAATCCAAGTCCACATGACTGTAGGTAAGACCCCTGTCCAAGTTATTGCCAGTTATAGGACCCCTTCCATGAAACAGGATACACAAACTGCATACTTGGATTTACTTGAATCAGTCAAGATACAGCCAAACACGTTGGTTTTAGGTTACTTTAACTACCCATCCATAGACTGGATAAATTATACATGTACTAACACACTTTTTGAAAAGTTCTTGGACTTCTTCAACTCCAATGTCCTGGAAAAGATTGTTGAAACCCCCAGAAGCGGCCCAAGCATTCTGGATCTGATGCTCACTAACATGGGTAATCATTGCACCACCCCATGAGTGTGGTCCTCCCTAGTGAGGTCTGATCATAAATCAGTCTCATTAGAAGTAACAATAACATCTGGCCCCGCCCTCAGTAGCAGCAACTAGACTAAAGAATTTCTCCAAAGCCAATTACAACCTAATATGCGAAGGCATTAATAGCTTCATAGCCCATGTCCTCAGTGATGACATGGACACCTATACTGGGATTTAAACCAATGCCTTGCATAAGCATCTGTACAAAAGTATTAACACCGCTGTACCTGATAGGATCAAAACAAGATCCTCAAGAAAGAACAAGCCTGCCTGGTGGACATCTGCCATTAACAGGTTATACAATGAGAGAAAGAAATTGCTGTCCATCAGCATGAAGAAACGGTCACTGAACTGGAAGCATTCCCTCCTCAGCTTAAGCAAGCAAATAAGACAAGTAAGGCATTCTAAAGCTAACTATAAATCTAAATTAGGCTCCTTCACTAAGGCTAACCATAAAGCCTTCTTTAGCTATGTCAGATACAGAAACCTTAAAGGAAAAACCCAGATCTGTATAGAACTGGTTGTTAATGGCACCACATATACTGAACCTGCAGAAATAACCAACCTGTAGATGACTGGTTCAGTGAAAACTTCTCCCCCTTTCCCCACCACATATCCACCAAAGCATCCCTACCACCTGCCCTCCTGCTAGTATCTCCAAGGAGCAGGTCATAAGCACTCTCTCCAAAGTGAAAAACACAGCCTCTATGGGACCTGATAATATCCTAGACTGTGTTCTGAATGGATTAAAACAGGAACTAGCTGCACTGGTAGGCACTCTTTTTAACCACAGTCTAAGAACTGGTTTTGTACCTGCTAAATGGAAAACAGCAACTGTTAACCCGTTACATAAAGGAAATGTCTGAACAGACCCTGAGAACTAAAGACCATAAGCCTGGCCAGCCTAATCTGCAATGCTATGGAAAGAATAATCATGGACCATATTAACAAAGATATAGGAGATCTCCAGATTCTCAACCTGACCCAGTTTGGCTTTGTTAAAAGGAGATACTGCCTCTTGAACTTGGTGGACTTCTCTGAGACAGTCGCCAGAGGCCTGCACAAACACAAATCTATGCATAGGGCCTACTTGGACCTGTCAAAGGCCTTTGGCACTATTCCTCACTCAGACATCATTGATAAACTCAGCTAGCTGGATTTCAACTTGTATATTGTCAGGTGGGTAGCAAACTGGCTCACTGATACAATGCACACAGTCAAACTAGGTGACTCTACCTCCATCAGCAGACCCGTAACCAGTGCTGTTCCAGAGGCAACTGTGCTGGGGCTCCTATTGTTTGGTATCTTCTTCTCAGATGTACAAGCTAAACAAAAGGCCTATGGCTGACAAAGTTTGCTGATGACTACAATCTGGGTGCAGTCATCGAGTGTCCAAATGATGTCAACATCCTCCAAGATGGACTTACACAGACAAACGATGTCATGGTCTAAATCTCAATGCAAAAAATGCATTATCATCCCATTCAGCAAGAGTGATGTCCCTGCAGATTACCACAGTAATAACAGCAACCCAAAGTGCACAATCATTGGTGAGGGATTTGTGCACACAGGTTAACAGCAACCTTTCCTTTGACCACCATGTCTCCACAGTGGTAAGGAAGGCTTTCTACATTGCCTACCTCATAAGTAAGGGAATTGCATCCAGAACAGAAGAGGTTATAACCCTCCTGTACTCCTCTCTCATCAGGCCAATAATAGAGTATAATGCTACCTTTGGTATGCACCCTAGCAGGCACCAACAGCAACTGGTAGACCTCAAAGGATTCTTACAAAGAAAATTCATGGGCTTCAGCATATCTCATATGCTGACAGACTGAAATCGCTGTCACTATACTCTGTGTCTTATGGACTACTCAGAGGTGACCTCCTCCTTGCATATAAAGCAATCTCTGATCCTGTTCTAATAGAAATGCTGCACATTTGTAAATCAAATGGTATAAGATGCAATCACTACAGGGAATCCAAGTTGGTATGTGAGATAAACAGAACTTGATGGAGAGACACATATGTCTTACAGAGGTTACCTCTCCTCTGGAATAAATTTCCAATTCAGGTAAAGCAGATCCCCTTGCTGACCCTATTTAAGCATAATTTGGATGACTAGAAGGGAAACCGCAAATTCACCCCGGGAGTTTCACCTGTGTTCCTCTTGGAAAGGGGCAGTAGTTGTTGACTAAGTTCCGCTTAATGCCTTGATATTCTTGGGAACAAAGGTTGTACTTGGCAAGGCTTGTAAGGGCACTAGGGCCATTAGCTTAGTAAGTTCCTATGATCTATGATCCTATATGTGGCAATATCAATGAATGCTGTATGAACAACAACTTATTTTTAACTGCACTAGACAGAAGTCAAATATCAGTACAGTTGTGTTTTTTGCTGTGTAAGCTTTAAGACAAAATATTTTAATATGTATATAGCACGATTTTGGAATTATTACTGTAAATATAAACAAGCAATATTTGACACCCAGAGGCATCAATCAGTAAGATATAACTGCAGAAACACCTGGAGGTGTCTCCTAGCTGTAATGAGTTTTAACTACATATACATTTCAATCCTATTTTTACAAATTTTCCTCCGTCTTTTGTATATGACTATATATACTATGTTATAAATACCATGCCTGTATATTCATTTATATTTATGATGCCCTGTAAATTCTTCAATTTCTTGTGTATTTAAAAGTATGTAATCTTATACATACCATAATAGATACATGTATTATGCCTTCAAAAGTGCCTATTTATTACTTTTTATGTGTGTTTGAATGCATGCATTTCCTGTCAAAAAGACTTAGGCTCCGCCCATTGGAAGTTAGAGGACAAACTTCCTGAGCCCCATTGGAGTGAATGAGTTAACTTAAGACAATTAACATATTTCTTAACTGACTGCTTTTCTAATAATTTAAACAGTGAATGACATCTGTTGTACTGTAGGTTATAAATAAAGAGTTATGGGCTTCAGAATTAGCAGCAAAAGAGAGGAAAGAAACCACAGTTTCTATGTGATTCATAATTTTTATATACAGAATGGGACTGCAAGTAAAACATATATTAGCACAAAGTTAAAGCCATAAAAGTGAGACGTTTTAATTTTTCAATTGTAAACCCAAATAATATTATAATATTACATCTATATTTATCTATATCTACAGTATGTGTGTGTATATATATATATATATATATATATATACATATATATATATGGATCCCCTTCAGAAGCTCGAAGTTTCAAAACTTTGAACTTCAAATGGCCAAGACCAGAAGACTGAAGTTTTGAAACTTCAAACGTTTTGAATAGAGACCGTCATAAAGTGTGGAATGTTTACCGTTTTCCTCACTGTAGTGCGATCTCGAAGTTGGTATATTTATTTAGCAGGGGATGTGGGGGGGTGCACGGAGGCTTGCCCCCTTGCAAAAACGAGAACATTTTTTTTCATTTTTTATTTTTCTTAAATTTAATTTTCAAAGTTT
This sequence comes from Protopterus annectens, assembly GCF_019279795.1. Taxonomy (NCBI): domain Eukaryota; kingdom Metazoa; phylum Chordata; order Ceratodontiformes; family Protopteridae; genus Protopterus; species Protopterus annectens. The sequence continues at coordinate 821,237,047 of NC_056749.1, read as the reverse complement.
CAAAACTTTGATCTTCTGCTCTTGGCTGTTTGAAGTTCAAAGTTTTGAAACATATATAAATATATATAAAGTATGTGCTACAATGCAGACAGTATCTGAAGTGTATTTTGAACTTTAATGTTTAGTGGAATAAGTTGATATAGCAAAACACATTACACTTTTAAAATATCAATGATGAAAAGTATTTAATTGTAATAAGCTTATCTTGCTAACTTAAACTTTGAAACTGTAATGTTCTAACCAGTAATTTGTATTATGGATAAGATGTTAGCCTGACATCCCATCTGCTTATGTTGGTGGTAGCTTAGGTGGATGTCAAAGACTGTATGCAACTATTGAAAAGAATGGGAACCTTCTCAATGTTGTAGGCATTTTTCCAGTAACAATATAAATGCCACTTTGGATCTCCAATGAAAAGAGGCTATTAGCTAATTGGTACTAACCCAGTCAACAATAAATACATGAAAAATAATAAATAAATAAAAATACCTGTGCACCTGAATTACTCAAAATCATTATAGTAAAGGTGTAAATAAAGAAATAAGGAAACAGCTTTATTACATATAAGTAGAGGCAAGATGATAAAATAAATGAGTAGGAATACCAAAAAGTATAGACCCATGCTTATTACCAATATATGCTGCTAAAAGGAGCAGCTCCTCATCATACTGCAGCACAGACCCACTGCCAGAGCACATTAGTTCACCTTTAGGCCAGATTAAACTGCAAACACCTTTAGGCCAGATTAAACCTGGAATGTGCAGGAGTATCTCTGCTAGTCACTGCAGATTAACTAGCACAGATGGGAAAAGACATTGACAAAGCTGATGCAATGTACAGCAATATGTATGCAGAGAAAGTTTCCATGAAAGGGAAAAATCTCATAGAAGGCTAAAGATGGATTAGAAGTTGCATTATAGAAACACAAACCACAGAAATGGACAGAAGAGTGCAAATGGAGTTGTGCCACAAAACAGTGGTAAAACAAAATAGAGAAGGTGGTTTGACAATACAGGGATGTAGAATAATATAAAAAATAGACAGAAGAGGTGGGATAAAGTAAAGTAACATCATGTCACCATCTGCACTGGTCCTGGTAAACCCCAAACCCAGTGCATTAACACAGTACAAATCATCCACGAGTACAGTAAGTCATCATAGGAGTTAGAAGAAATGTACCAGCTTTACTCTATTTCAGATTTACATAATGACACACTTAGCTCATTTGCAAGACCAATGGTTAGATCTTAGCACGTGACAAATATTTTTCCTCATTTTTGCCATAGGATGGGGAATACTAGGTCCTATTGGTTCTTTGTGTAAAGGATGTCGCTCTTTTTGACCCACTGTGCATCACAGAAAGAGGATTTCTGTTTTATAAGCTCTTTACTGCCTACTATTTGACCAGATATAGGGTTATAAATAGGACTATAGAACAGACATGATAAGGTGAAGCAAGCAGACGATAGAACACAAGGTGTGCCTGTGAGGAATGAACAAGATGGACCTGGGAAGGGAGTGTACATCTTAACATCTTAATTCAACAGTGCTAATCAAAGCCGTAAAGAGATTTGGTTAAAAAGTGCCAGACTTCCTGACAGAATTAACATTGATGATAATATAATAGAAGATGACAGAAAAAAAAGATAAATACACCTGAATGTATCTGAATCAATCCCAAACCAGACCATTAGCCAGGTGTACCAGAACAACTTTCAGAGAAAATTTATAAAAAAACACAGCAGGGGATTGAAATACAGCTGCCAACTTAAAATCAAATTGTAAAACAACATACTACCCTCAGTGGGATTAGAACCTGGCAACCAGTATAATAACAATGTACACATCACTTTATGACTACAATGAGTCATGGAAGCTGTTACAATGAAGCTATTAATCTTACCCTATTTCATAGCTGTTTAGAGATGCACATCAGTGCTCTGCATATTTGTGTGACCAGTGACAGTATTGTTAATGCATGACAAGGATTTGTTTTCACTTGTGCAACAGGTTGAGAAGTGGAATGTCTCTGTTGACACTGACATTGGTGCCTGTCAACTGCCATGCTACATATAATCATGGAAAGATTACTTTTTGTAAAACGTTTATGGACATTTTTGTGTGTGTGTGGCATTTATTTCTTGTTTAACCAGATTATTCATTGGAAATGGCAGTATCAGACAGAGATGAAAATCAGAAGAAACCAGAGGATAGAACACAAGGTATTGTAAACTATTTTGTATTATGTAAACTGTTTCCACACCTAACACATATCTGTTTTCCTCAAATGAAACTGCATGGTCCCTACCGTCAAGCTTAATGAATTTGTTAACTATGCATGATATTGAATGCATTTATGAGTAACTATTCTACATAATATTATCTTTAGTATTAACTACCAGTTGTATCTAAATTGAATAATGCATCTTGAAGCTTTTCTCCCTGGGCCTCCACTGAAAATGGGTCAATTCAGCCCAGTGAACTTCCCCAGTAATCAAACTACAAATACATAAAATAAATAAATAAAGGTGAAGTTGGAAAGGAGCCATACCTCTCAACTTTTTATCTCAATAATCCTGGTGAAGGCAACATTAGTTGTAATTATTTAATGAGTGAAATCCTCACTCATTTCTCAGTAAACTATACTTTTTTGGTGAATAATTGGAGACTGTCATGTTTACATTTTTTGTGAGACAGACGTCCTGTTTTATAGAAGAGAAAATTAGAGAAAGAGCTCAGGGAATTGACTGTTGGTAAGAGTGGGACGTTAGGTAGCAGGGAAGGATAGGCTTGACTCACAGTGAGTGGGGTTATACAATGAGTGAGGGGGATATAATGCTGAAGGAAATATCAAATATACTAAAAGAAGACAATCATGGAAGAGGGCTGTGCAACATACAAGGGTGGACATAGACACAAAAGAGAGTGAACCTTCAGGTTGGAGGACTGGATTGGATGTTTAAAGATGCAGTCTATGCCAGCTTAGATCCATCAGGAAATTACTTATCATGTTGGGAACTGTCACCACTGTGTCTTGCCTCAGAAGGCGGAATCAGCGCTGGCCAGGAACAAACTCAATGACTTGCTGGAGCATGGTCTCCATGTGGCCAATGCGGGCATCCAATCTCCTCTATATTATCCCTTCCACAAGGTTTGCCAGGTCAGGGCAGGTGGAAAAACTGTCACCTCCTCTTGGACTGCTACTAGCAGATAGCATTATATCACTTTCTGGTGTAGGGATACCTGATGCAGGTAAGGCAGGAGGTGTGTTTGGTGAGTTGCAGGTTGCTGTGTAGCTGCATATAATAGTAACAGAAATGGAGAGAAATAAAACAAAACAGAAAATACATGCATGAAAGAGAAAGGACTTCGAGAAATTGGATGGGAGAAGAGAATTACAAAAACAGTGACTATTGCATTCTTAACTATGCTGGAACTCATACAGTAAAAAATAATAACCTCTTGTTAGTAGGATTTATATGGTTATGCAATCAACCTGTTTATCTGATTATAACATATGGGAGGACTAAGCCAAAAGGCATTCTCACATGCAGTCTGACATAAGACAATACTAACTACAGGAGGTATTTATCAATACACCACATATCTGCTTGTGGATAGTGCAGCTATTTGAATTTTGACAAAAATGAAACTGAACATGGAATTCCAAGATGGCTGCACATTGATCAACAGATTAACTTCAGTTCTCCCAGTGAGAAAAATGAAACTGAGTGATAAGGGCTAGTAAGTCTGCCAGTTTCAGTAAAATTCCATTATTGGGTAGTAAGTACACTGCATGAATGTTAGCAAAAAAGGAACTTAGCCTGAAAGAAGATCCACTACAAAAGGTGAAGTAAAAGCACTGAGTGGGAAAAATCCTGTGGCTGTTCAGGAAAAAAAAAGTTCAGGCTCCAGATTTGGTACAAGAGATACCGCTCAGTAATTTATAGGGAAAAAAAATCAAATGTGCCCAAAGCTGATTAGAATAAATGAAAAACTGAAGGAATACATTAACTTAAATACACAGCTAGAAAAAATGGAAAAATCTTAAAACAGCTATTCAGCTGAACTGATAAAACTGCAAAAATCACAGGTTAAAATGAAGAAAAGGTTAGCTGAGTATGAGTCTGCTCGAGAAGATCTGTTTCCAAAAAAATGGTAAAGTTAGAGGACAGAGGACACACAGACAACCTGAGATTTTCTGCTGTACCAGAGAAACTGGAAGGCACTGACTGCATTAATTTTATGGAAGTACTTGACTGGTATTCCACAACAGGATTTGTTAACTGAAATGGCACATAATGTGCATGCTCCAAACCTGGCCATGAGCAAGGAGACATGATCTGTATTAGTAAAGAGCTGATCCTGATAAAACTGTGACAGTAGAGTAAAGTATTAAAAATTTGAGACAGTTGAGTGTTTGTGGGAAATTATTATTCACCATATGCCAAGCAAAAGAGAAGCACATTTATCCCATCAGTCAGGAAATGTCAAGATGCAGGTGTGAGATTGAAGCTGCTCTATCAAGCTATCTTCAGAATAGTTTTTCCTGGAGGATCAAAGTCATTTTTAATGCAGACCAGGCTAAGGAAAAAATATCAAAGATTGCCCATCAAAAATGGTGCCATAAGATAAATGAGACTCTGCTTCTCATTCTTCGGATAATAAAGCTCATAAAGAGACTTTCCCAGTAAAACCTGTTCAAATATTTCAGAGGAAATGCTTAACAGCCAGAAAAAAAGGACAATATTTGACTAGAGGAATCAGGAATAACCTTGGACTTGAACCAGCGTCTCTGGGGTGTTGAGATGACGGTGAACAGGAAGAAGACCCAATAACACTAAAATTAGTGAATAAATGTGAGACTATGAGGCATCAATCACTTTTTGTGAAATATGGCTTTACAAGAAAAAGTGACAGAAAAAATGACTTTTGCTGACTTTGTTAAACTTCTGGGTGGGGGACTGAAAGACATATACCTCACTTCACGTCATTAATGTTTGTCAGGACACTAAATGGAAATGAAAAAGAAAAGGTAACTGCAAGTGAAACTATTTTTTTTTCTTAACTACATTTCTATTAAACATTTCATGACATAAATTGCATGTTTTATACAGTACAGCATTTTCAGTGAATGTTGTATGTAATAAACATACCAAAGCAAATAAGTACTTTTTTTTCTCAGTTTTAAGATCTGTAAGCATTAAGGTAAGAAAGGTTGGGCAAAAGCATATTTAAGTTAATATGCTGTAATATTGCTGTTGAGTTGGGGGTAGGGTATAAAGTGGACTAATTATAACTTATATAGACAGAGTTGAGATGTTTTTACTTACTTTTATACAGGTGAATGCCTGGATTAATGCTGTTGGCTTAATCTAATAACAATGTTTTGTGTCAGCATGTGAGCTTTAAAAGTAAGAGAACAATTTGAATGCATTGAAAAGTTTTTCTTTAGCAAATAAACATTCAGTGAGAGTTGAGTAGTCTGCACTGAAGGGAGCTTTACATTCTGCTTTTCTGTTCCCATGAAGATAAGCCAACATTAGGTGCAAGCAATACATCTCTACAGTTATGGCCATTCTTTGCTGAGGGAATCATGAAATTAAAATGTACAAGGACAAGCAGCTTAGTAAAAAAATTAAGTTTAAAATTATTGGAAGTGAACAGAGAGCAGCTTTCCTGGTACCTAAATAATTCAATGCATTTACTATAAGAGAGTATGATTTAGTTTTATTTATGGTAAAAAAATGTTTTCTGAAAGAATACAAGCTGTTTTCTCACATCTGAGAGAGGAATAAAAATAAGACAAGAACTAACAGCAAGTACTTTAAGAAGGAGCGCAAACTCTAACTTGTGCCTTAGCACTGCTGACCTAAATTTTAGGCTACATAATGCTTGTGAGTGCAGCTGTTGATTTGGGACAATTGTTTCAATCAGAAAGGTTAAAGTTAATTATCTGAAGATGTACATAGTTTCATATGTTTGTTTAAGATTGTAGATTACAGGGCTGTTCTGGTGTGTTTTTGAGAGTACTCAGTAAAACAAAAAGTATTGTAAAATTCTGACATTGGTTCAAATGGAGATTACAAGAAGCAATGGTATAAAAGATTACCATGCCAAATATTAGTGGGAGCATGCAACACAAAAGCTGGAAATAGACATTTAAAAAATCTGTGATTATATAATAGGTGGGAATAATAACTTATTATCATAATGGAGACACTCTACATATTATTTTAAAATGTGAATGGCCTCATATGTATAGACAAAAAGGTAAGAGTATTGAAATATATTATAAAATGCAAGGTGCAAATAGCAATGTTACAAAATACACATTAGGAATGAAGTGAGAATGTGAATTTGATAAAAAAGGATTTCAGGATGGATACTTAGCAGAATATCAAGAACAAAGGAAACAGGGAGTTTGCTTTTTCTAATTGCTAGAGGAGCTCCAATAGTAATAAACTAGGAAAAAAGTTAATACTGTAGATTTGTGGTACTAAGGGGTTACTGGCAAGGGAGGAGGATTATGCTCGACTTGAAACTGCTGTTATTGAGAATAAGCTGATTTGAGGAGAAATAATCAGCTTTCAGCAGGGAATATTACTTATAGTTAGGGACTGGAACTTGATTTGCAACACAAAAGATGAATCAGGAGGCCTAGAAGGGAAAGTATAACAAAAGAGAGTAGATTCTTGAAGAAACTGATAAAATATTTGTTTGTAGGTTCATAGGTAGGTACTAGGCTATTGGAACTAGGGTTATATAAGCCTTGTCAAAAAGGTACCCTGGCTTTTGCCACCCAAGAAAATTATTTTCCTGTGCCCCTGTCGAGCAGAGCCACAGACGTGATCCCCGGGATGAATTTCCTATTTCCCATCCAATCATCAAGATTTTTCTTGAAGAGTGCTAATGAGGAGCTCTGTTTGTCAAAGATAGGTAGTCTGTTCCAGAGTATGGGAAGTCTCTGGGACAGGAATCTATCCCTCCAGCATGTTCTGTTTATTGTGGTTACATCGTTTAGGTCCCTACAGCATGTAGCTCAGAGGGATTGGGATTTCTTTAAGTGAAGCATGTCCAACAGCTCTGGGTTTGACATAGCTTTGTATGTTAGGCAGAGATCACCTCTGAGTAGGCGATATGTGATGGAGTAAAGCTGGAGTTTTTTGAGGTATTTCTGTGGCCTCTCCAGTTGGTGTAGTTGTCTTGTGAGGTACATGCCAAAAGGGGCACTGTACTCTATAATGGGTCTAATGAGTGATGAGTAGAGTGGAACAATGACCTCTTTTATTCTGGATGAGAAATCTTTTGTGATGAGGTGTGCCACATAGAAGGATTTCCTGACCACTGTGGTGATGTGATTATCAAAGGAGAGACTACAGTCCACGTATGTCCCAAGGTCTCTTATCACTCTTTCGGTGTTAAGTAGACTACCACCTATGTGGTAGTTCATGGGTACATAGTTTTTACTAAAGGGGATGACAATGCACTTTTTGGCATTGAGCTTCAGGCCATGGCTTTGACACCAGGCATCTGTCTCAGTGAGGCCCTTTTGTAGGATGTCCACATCGTTAGGAGTTTTGATTATGGCTCCCAGTTTGCAGTCATCTGCAAACTTTGCTAGCCAAAGACCTTCTGTGTTAGCCTGTACTTCTGAGAAGTATATACTAAACAGGAGAGGACACAGCACTGAACCCTGTGGTACTCCAGTTGTCACTGGTCTGAAGTCGGATTTGGAGTCTGCTACTTTCACAGTGTGGGTTCTGTCCGTGAGCCATTTGGCAACCCATCTTGTGACATAGGGAGTTATACCTAGTTTAGTGAGTTTATCTATAATTCCACAGTGGGGTATGGTGTCAAAAGCCTTGGTGAGATCTAGATAGGCTGTGTGAACCACCTTACCCTCATCTATGGCTTTGATGACTGCTTCAAAGAAGTCTATCAGGTGTAGGAGACAGGATCTGCCTTTTAAAAACCCAAACTGGGTGGGGTCCAGAGTTTAGAGATTACCAATGTGTTTGTTTATGAGTTCCATGATGATATGTTCCATGGCCTTGCAGACCAGGCTTGTCAGGCTAATGGGGCGGTAGTTTCCGGGGTACGTCATGGCTCCCCCTTTGTGGAGTGGGATAACCATCATGGTGCACCATTTAGTGGGCACAAAGCCTGAGGTGAAGCTATGATTGAACATGGTACTTAGGTGGGGTGCCAGTTCATTCTGTAGTTCATGTAGGACACAGCCGGAGATATTATCAGGTCCCATGGATGTTGTGTTCTTGGCTTTGGAGAGTGTGTTTTTTACCTGTGCAGCCATGATTACAGGAACTTTGCATTCTTCCGGTATAGAGATGGGCCCTCTAGGGGGTGAGAGGGGGGTAAAGTTAGCCCTGAACCTATCTGCCAGGATGTTGGCAATATCAGTTGGTTTTGTATATTTAGTGCCATTGTGCTGTAACTCAGAGCAGATCTGAGTGTTGCCATTGAGATTCTTGACATAGCTATAGAATGCTTTGTGGTTGTCTTTAGAGTCAGTGGCAGTTTTGTTTTCATAATTAGCTTTTTGAGGATTTTATGAGGGATCTCAGCTTCTTACTGAGGCTGACCAGGGAGCTCCTCCAGTCATGGGATTTTTACTCTTTTTTGCGATAGTTTCTTTCTTCTGTTGTAGAGTTTGTTTATGGCAGATGACCACCAGACTGGCTTTCTTTTTTTTGGAGGATAGCATCTTGGTTCTGTTAGGGATAGCATGATCCATGCACTTGTGTAAGTGCTTATAAAGTGTATTTGTGTAAGATTCAGCAGTCGTACCTCTATTGTCCGTCTGCATGAGTGTCATGAAGTTTGCCACTTCTGTCTTAAGAAGTGTGAAGTTGGCCTTGGAGAAGTTTTTTAGGGTGGTTTCCCTAATGGGGGTTTGGGGCAAACTCAGAGCTATAATATATAACATTAAGTATCCTGTTTTTTGTTTATTTTGTTCTTTATTTCTTTGTTATTTATAGCACTTTGTGTACTGTGTATTTTTCTAGCTAGTTTCATTGTGTGTGAGGTATTAACTGGAAATTGTCCACTTTTATTAAGCATCTGTTGGGTTGTTTGTTTCTGATAACTTGTTGCAGTTAAACTCTTTTTTCCTAGAGGCTCCTTTAGCTGTTTAAAACTTTCATTTAAAGGCTCACTGCTGCTTTTCAGCTGTGAGAAACATTTCTGCAGTTTGTTTCCCACCCTCCTTCCCTGTTGGTATAGTGTTTTTATAGTTGGTGGCTTTGCAGTTGCCCGCCCTTAGTTTAAATTTGATCTGGGACCCTGCTCCCAGTCTAGTGTCATTACCTCATTCTACCCAGTACAGGGAGAAGATTTGAGAAGGCCAATCAGCTTAGTTTCTGCTACTCCTTTCTCTCTTTCAAAAAAAAAAAAAAAAAAAAAAACTTTTTCTAAGCGTGTTTCCTGCTTTCCTGTGGGTAGTCCAGCTTGGATATAGATTTGCTGTGTCCAGGACTATTTGTAGGCTTCTAGGGCCCAAGCCTTTCTGTGTTGGAGGGAAGCCTTCTAGCTTAATTTTGTTTCTTAGAACTAGCCAGTTATTTTGTTTCAGCACTTGTTCAGAACTTATTGTAAGCACTAAATAAGCTACAAATTACGACAGCACTCAACTTTCCTCACTGTATAGAGGAAAACAGTTTCTAGTACTTAACAAATAAGCACCTATACAGGCATGTCTAAGGGTCAGCCCCCGGTGTTTTCTCCTGTCTACCTGATGAATCTGGGCATCTTGGGGCAATGCAGTAATTGCCTCATGTACACAGACAGCCCTCTCCTCCTACCACCCAACACTACAACCTGTGAGAGATGCACTTACATAGCCAAACTGGAACCAAAGCTCTCTTCACCCAAGACGGGACTAGACAGTCAAGAGGAGAAGGTAAACACTTGCACCACACCACACTCAGCACATAGTCCCTCAAAACCTACACCACGAAAACACACACATAGAAACACAAAACACACACCTACATTCGTGGAGGCTCTCAGTAAAAACCTGCCCAAGCAACAGGGACCTCCAAAGCAGAAACACAAGCAACCTCCACACCCCAACACAACCCAAATGACACATAGCCCACAAAGTCAGTGTGCCACTCAACCACAGCCCATAAGTCATAACAACGTACCCGACACTCTAGTCATAGGTGACTCTATAGTCAGGCACACTGATGTTCCACTCACCAGGCTAAATAAGGAGAAAGTTACTGTCAGCTGCCTGTCGGGTGCCAGGATTCGCCACATAATGCATGCACTCAGGTCACTCCACAACAAGTACAAATATGACTCTGTCATTGTCCATGTGGTGTGAATGACCTGAGACGTACCTCCTTGGACTAAATGAAAAGGGACATGGAGGAGCTGTCCGATCTTGTAGCCCAGGCAGGTATGACCCTAGCCCTGAGTAGCATCCTGCCATCACCCAGAATGATACCAAAGTACAAGGACAAAATGATTGACTTCAACAATTGGCTAAGCTTCTGGTGTCATTCTAAGAGGATCCAGTATCTGTCAGCCTAGGATGACATGATCGACAGGCCACGATGCTTTGCCAGAGATGGCCTGCACCTGTCACCCCTAGGATTCTGGATACTGGCTAAGGCTCTAGCCACCCCTATAGTGCCTTTTTTAGGCAAGGTTCAAATGACAAATTCACCACCCTAACAGGTACAGGCAAGAAGAATCTGAAGGTATTGCTACTCAATGCTAGAAGTCTAAACCTCAAAATGCACTCTCCCGAGGCACTCCTTAAAATAGAGAACATCAACATCTGTGCAGTGACAGAGACCTGGTTCAAGGCTCCAGAGAGTACCCCTGCATTACCAGGCTATAATTCATACCACACCTTTCGGCCACCTAACTTGGACCGAAACACTAAAGGCGGAGGCGTGTCCATATTCATTAAGGATATCCATACATCCAGGCTAGTTGCTCAGCATAATACATCCGAGATTATCCAAGTGCAACTAACTCTGGGCAAGACCACAATCCAAACTGTAGCTTGCTACAGATCCCCCACCATGCCCCAGGATTCCCACTCCCCATTTCTTAATACACTGGAAAATATTAGGGTACAACCTAATACCCTAATAATGGGTGATTTCAACTACCCTACCATTAACTGGGAAAACTACTCATGTACCAACTGTTGTGCTCAACGTTTTCTGGAATTCATAAATTCCAATGCCATGGATCAACTTATCCACACCCCCACCAGGGGTAGCAATATCCTAGACCTGGTTATTACCAACATTGGCAACCGGTGCTCCACACCAGAGGTCAATTCCTTGTTGGTCAGATCCGACCATAAGCTAATCACCCTAGACATCCACATCCCTCCCCCACCCCCCATTAGGGAAACCACAGTAAAAAATTTCTCCAAATCCAACTTCACGCTTCTTAAGACAGAATTGGCAAACTTCACGACACCCATGCTGACGGACAATAGAGGTATGACTGCTGAATCCTACACAAATGCAGTTTATAAGCACTTACATGAGTGCATGGATCGTGCAATCCTTAACAGAACCAAGATGCTATCCTCCAAAAAAAGAAAGCCAATCTGGTGGTCCTCTGCCATAAATAAACTCTACAACAGAAGAAAGAAACTGTTGCAAAAAAGAGTAAAATCCCATGACTGGAGAAACTCCCTGGTCAGCTTCAGTAAGAAGCTGAGATCCCTCATAAAATCCTCCAAAGCTAGTTATGAAAACAAAATCGCCACTGACTCTAAAGGCAACCACAAAGCATTCTATAGCTATGTCAAGAATCTCAATGGCAACACTCAGATCTGCTCTGAGTTACAACACAATGGCACTAAATATAGAGAACCAACGGATATTGCCAGCATCTTGGCAGATAGGTTCAGTGCTAACTTTACCCCTCTGTCATCCCCTAAAGGGCCCACCTCTATACCAGAAGAATGCAAAGTTCCTGTAATCACAGATGCACAGGTAAAAAACACACTATCCAAAGCCAAGAACACAGCATCCATTGGACCTGACGACATCCCAGGCTGTGTTCTACATGAACTATAGAATGAACTGGCACCTCACCTAAGTTCCATGTTCAATCATAGCCTTACCTCAGGCTATGTGCCCACTGAATGGTGCACAGTGACAGTTATCCCACTCCACAAAGGGGGAGCCACCACAAACCCCGGAAACTACCGCCCCATTAGCCTAACGAGCCTGGGCTGCAAGGCTATGGAGCGTATCATCATGGAAATTATACACAATGACACTGGTAATCTCCAAACTCAGGACCCCACCCAGTTCGGGTTTGTAAAAGGCAGATCATGTCTCCTAAACCTGATAGACTTCTTTGAAGCAGTCACCAAAGTCATAGATGAGGGTAAGGTGGTTCACACAGCCTATCCAGATCTCGCCAAGGCTTTTGACACCATCCCCCACTCTGGAATTATAGATAAACTCACTAAACTAGGTATAAATCCCTATGTCACAAGATGGGTTACCAACTGGGTCACTGACAGAACCCACACTGTGAAAGTAGCAGACTCCAAATCCAGCTTCAGACCAGTGACAAGTGGAGTACCACAGGGTTCAGTCCTGGGTCCTCTCCTGTTTGGTATCTACTTCTCTGAAGTACAGGCCAACACAGAAGGTCTTTGGCTAATGAAGTTCGCAGATGACTGCAAACTAGGAGCCATAATCAAAACTCCAAAAGATGTGGACATCCTACAAAAGGGCCTTGCTGAGACAGATGCCTGGTGTCAAAGACATGGCCTCAAGCTCAATGCCAAAAAGTGCATTGTCATTCCTTTTGGTAAAAACTCAGTACCCATGAACTACCACATAGGTGGTAGTCTACTTAACACCGAAAGTGTGATAATAGACCTTGGGACACAGGTGGACAGTAGTCTCTCCTTTGATAATCACATCGCCACAGTAGTTAGGAAATCCATCTATGTGGCACACCTCATCACAAAAGGTTTCTCATCCAGGAAAAAAGAGGTCATTGTTCCCCTCTACTCATCACTCATTAGACCCATTATAGAGTACAATGCCCCTTTTGGTATGTACCTCACAAGACATCTACAACAACTGGAAAGGCCACAGAAATACCTCACAAAGAGGATTACCGGCCTCAAAGAGATGCCCTATGCAGACCGTCTCAAAAAACTGCAGCTTTACTCCGTTGCATATCGCCTACTCAGAGGCGATCTCTGCCTAACACACAAAGCTATGTCAAACCCAGAGCTTTTAGACATGCTCCACTTAAATAAATCCCAATCCGTACGAGCTACTCGCTCTAGGGACTTAAACCTCATCACCACAATAAACAGAACATGCTTGAGGGATAGATTCCTGTCCCAGAGACTTCCCATACTCTGGAACATACTACCTATCTATATCAAACAAAGCTCCTCATTAGCACTGTTCAAGAAAAATCTTGATGATTGGATGGGAGATAGGAAATTCACCCCGGGGATCACTTCTGTGGCTCTGCTCGACAGTGGCACAGGAGAATAATTTTCTTGGGTGGCGAAATCCAGGGTACCTTTGGCTAGGCTTATATAGGCCCTAGGGCCAATAGCCTAGTACCTACCTATGAACCTATGTAGATGTCTAGGGTGATTAGCTTATGGTCGGATATGACCAATGAGGATTTGACCTCTGGTGTGGAATACCGGTCACCCATGTTGGTAATGACCAGGTCTAGGATATTGCTGCCCCTGGTGGGGGTGTGAATAAGTTGATCCATGGCGTTGGCATTTATAAATTCCAGAAAATGTTGAGCAAAAGAGTTAGTACATGAGTAGTTTTCACAGTTTATGGTGGGGTAGTTGAAATCACCCATTATTAGGGTGTTGGGTTGTACCCTAATAGTTTCCAGTGTATCAAGAAATGAGGAGTTGGAATCCTGGGGCATGGTGGGGGATCTGTAGCAAGCTACAATTTGGATTGTGGTCTTGCCCAGAGTTAGTTGCACTTGGATAATCTCGGATGCATTATACTGTGCAACTAACCTTGAGGTGTGGATATCCTTAATGAATATGGACATACCTCTGCCTTTAGTGCTTCAGTCCGGGTTAGGTGGCCGAAAGGTGTGGTATGAATTATAGCCTGGTAATGCAGGGGTGTTCTCTAAAGCTTTGAACCAGGTCTCTGTCACTGTACAGATGTCGATATTCTCCATTTTAAGGAGTGCCTCGAGTTAGTGCATTTTGAGGTGTAGACTTCTAGCATTGAGTAGCATTATCCTCAGATTTTGCATGCTTGTACCTGTTATGGTGGTGAATTTGTCATTTGAACCTTGCCTAAAAAAGGCACTATAGGGTTGGCAATAGCCTTAGCCAGTATCCGGAATCCCAAGGGCGACAGGTGCAGGCCATCTCTGGCAAAGCATCATGGTCTGTCGATCATGTCATCCCAGACAGACAAATACGGATCCCCTTAGAATGACATCAGAAGCTTAGCCAATTGTTGAAGTCAGTCATTTTGTCCTTGTACTGTGGTATCATTCTGGGTGATGGCAGGATGCTACTCAGGGCTAGGGTCATACCTGCCTGGGCTACAAGATTGGAGAGCTCCTCCATGTCCCTTTTCATGAAGTCCAGGGAGGTACATCTCAGGTCATTCACACCAACATGGACAATTACAGAGTCATATTTGTACTTGTTGTGGAGTGACCTGAGTGCGTGCATTATGTGGCAGATCCTGGCACCTGACAAGCAGCTGACAGTAACTTTCTCCTTGATTAGCCTGGTAAGTGGAAGATCAGTGTGCCTGACTATAAAGTCACCTATGACTAGAGTGTTGGGTATGTTGTTATGCCTTATGGGCCATGGTTGAGTGGCACACTGAGATTGTGGGCTATGTGTCATTTGGGTTGTGTTGCGGGGTAGAATTTGCTTGTGTTTCTGCTTTGGAGGTCCCTGTTGCTTGGGCAGGTTTTTATTGAGAGCCTCTGTGAATGTAGGTGTGTGTTTTGTGTTTCTATGTGTGTGTTTTGGTGGTGTAGGTTTTGAGGGACTATGTGATGAGTGTGTTGTGGTGCAAGTGTTTACCTTCTCCTGTTGACTGTCTAGTCCAATCTTGGGTGAAGAGAGCTTTGCTTCCAGTTTGGCTATATAAGTGCATCTCTCACAGGTTGTAGTGTTGGGTGGTAGGAGGAGAGGGTTGTCTGTGTACATGAGGCAATTGCTGCATTGCCCCAAGATGCCAAGATTCATCATGTAGACAGGAGAAAACACCAGGGGTGACCCTTACACATGCCTGGATAGATGCTATTTATTAAGTACTAAAAACTGCTTTCCCCTAGACAAGTGAGGAAAGTTGAGTGCTGTAGTAATTTGTAGCTTATTTAGTGCTTACAATGAGTTCTGAACAAGTTGTTATAGAGATGTGAATTTGGTGGTACGAATTTGGGGAGAATTTACATACTATTTCTTATGGTACAATAACTGCAATAGACTGGACAGAAATTATATTTCACTGGAACATCTGCATTTAATTGAAAACTTTGACATACATCTACTAACTATTTCAGATCATGCTCCGATAATTACTATGATAACAATTCATAGTAATGCAGTAAAAATGAGACACTGGCACTTCCCCAACTACCCGCTAAAAAGAGAGGAATTTAAGGAATGCTTAGTGGAAAATTTTCAAGAGTTATTAGGGAAGACAGAAATTTCTTCAGAGGTTATACCTAGTGATTGGGATAAAATAAAAGTGCAGTTTAAAAATAGGGGAGAAGTAAAAGAAAAAGGGATATGGTTAAGAAGTAACAGAAATTATTTAGAGGGACTGCCAAAGGTTAAAGTATTGCAGAATAAGAAGAATGCCACAGAACAAGAAGAGATGCAACTGCTGAGTACTAAAGACAGAATAAGGGAGCATATGGGCAATATACATGTTCAAAATGTCTTCTGTTGAGCAACTGAGTTGTGATAATAATGCCAGTGCACAAAAATGTTTTACACAGTGACTTAGACAATGGAAAATAGAAAGGGTTGTTGCCAAACTTAGAAAGTGCCTATAACAAAAAAAATAAATAAATAAATAACCAGAGATCCTGTATAGAGGCGTTGAAGATATTTTGGAAGTTTTATAAAAAATGTATAAAGCAGAAAAATGTGAAAATCAAAGAGCACAGATGGAAATATTTATGGAAGGCTTAAGCATGCCATGGATAGAGGTAGATTGGGTTCAATAATTAATAGTTCAGACAGGAGGAGATTAAATAAAATGGTGATGTATATTCAATCTGCCGGAGGTTCTCTAGGAATAGACACTATTCCCGAGGAAGTTTGGAAGCTGTGAAGGTAGAAAGTTATAAAGAGCTGGAAGGTTTTGTTTAGCAATATTTTAAAAGTAATGTAAACACTAATATCCTCGGAAGCAAGCTGCAGTTGCTGTAATACACAAAAATGGCAAAGACCCATCAAAGCCAGTTTCATAAAGGCTAATTTCAATTTTAAATCATGACTATAACGTTTTTATATCTATAGTAACTAAGAGAATTGCAAAAGTCTTGCCAAAATTGGCATGTAAGGATCAATGTGTTTTTGGAGGGGAGACAAACATTTGACAACATTAACAGAATGATGATGATCCAGAGGGAACCAGAATGTAAGAAATAGCACTGTTGCTGGTGGGTCTGAATGCAAAGAAAGCATTTGACAAAGTAAGCCTATAAAAAGGGAAATGGGAGCGTTTGCATTCCCTGATAGGTTAATTAAGAAGATAGATGAGGGTTTGGAGGCAAAACTTAAAGCTGTATGGTTGTACTCTGACAAGCTGTGTCAAGATATATGAGGGATTGGAGGCAAAACTTAAAGCTGTATGGTTCTACTCTGACAAGCTGTGTCTGAACAGAGGAACCAGTTATGGGTGTCCTCTTTCCCCTTTGATACTTTTATTATTTTTAGAGGCATTGGTAAGCAATTCAAGGATATATTTGGTATGATAATCTAGAAAAGTTGGCTGTATTTGCAGCTGATATTATTTTTACCTGATAAAACCAGAAAAGGACATACCAGTATTGTGGAATATTTTGAGACAGTTTCATGTCATTTGGGGATATAAATATAATGAAGATAACACAAAGGCTATAGCTGTAAATTATGTAACCGCACATTAATTGGTTCAGCAATGTTCATATTTATGGGGACACAGTAAAATGAAGTATTTAGGAGTATGTATTAAAAAGGATTCTGTTATGGCAACTAAGGATATGTGTGAAGAGACAAACAAAAGATAATAGAAAAACTGAGAAAGTAGAAGCTCTTGTTTTTTTGTCAATGGATAACAAGATAGAAGCAGTGAAATAAATGTAATCCCTTTCAATTTATATACAGCTCAGGCATATTTGTGTGATGCGGAGGAGAAGTTCTGAGGCATATTTGTGTGATGCGGAGGAGAAGTTCTGAGGCATATTTGTGTGAAGCAGAGCAGAAGTTCTGAGGCATATTTGTGTGAAGCAGAGGAGAGGTTCTGAGGCATATTTGTGTGAAGTAGAGGAAAGGTTCTGAGGCATATTTGTGTGAAGCGGAGGAGAAGTTCTGAAGCATATTTGTGTGATACGGAGAAGTTCTGAGGCATATTTGTCTGAAGCAGAGGAGAAGTTCTGAGGCATATTTGTGTGATGCAGAGGAGAAGTTCTGAGGCATATTTGTGTGAAGCAGAAGAGAAGTTCTGAGGCGTAGCTGTGTGAAGCGGAGGAGAAGTTCTGAGGCATATTTGTGTGATGCGGAGAAGTTCTGAGGCATATTTGTGTGAAGCAGAGGAGAAGTTCTGAGGCATATTTGTGTGAAGCAGAGGAGAAGTTCTGAGGCATATTTGTGTGAAGCAGAGGAGAGGTTCTGAGGCATATTTGTGTGAAGCAGAGGAGAAGTTCTGAGGCATATTTGTGTGAAGCGGAGGAGAAGTTCTGAAGCATATTTGTGTGATACGGAGAAGTTCTGAGGCATATTTGTGTGAAGCAGAGGAGACGTTCTGAGGCATATTTGTGTGAAGCAGAGGAGAAGTTCTGAGGCATAGCTGTGTGAAGCGGAGGAGAAGTTCTGAGGCATATTTGTGTAATGCGGAGGAGAAGTTCTGGATGATGGTTAATAAGCAGCTGAAGGAATTTATCCGGCATGGAAAATGGCAAGAGTCAAGTGGAATAAACTGATCATCCCAACAGAATAAGATGGTTTAGGATTACCTAATTTGAAGGGATACTTTAGGCTATGCAGTTAAGGCTCTTATACATACACAAGCAGAAAGCTATAATTTAAAGTGGAAAGAAAAGATAATGAAGTGGGGGGGGGGGGTTCAAGAAATAAGGAGAGTGTGGGCTTTTGCATGCATGTCCTTAAGAAGAACAACACATACAGAATATCATATTCATAAAGTAGCAGAAAGTATTCTAAGAACTAAGCCAACATGAGAATGGAGAAAGGAGATTTTGTCAATAGGGATGACTGAAATTGGGGTACAGAGAATAGACAAGAAGTGGCTAGAATTAACTGGAGAAAACTTGCAAAGAAACTGAAGTATTTGGAATAAATAACTAGAGTGGGACGATTAACAGCATGGGAAGAGGCCAAGAGGACATTTGGACTGCAGGCTGGAGACTACTTTTCATATCAGGGACTGATATCAGAGTTTAAAGAGAAACGGATAAGGGAATCCTAAGTGAAAGACCTGCTCTGGTTGAGTTTGTAGTTCAATATACAACAGATGCCGCTGTTAAAAAGGGATAAGTAATATCACATATAAAATATTGCACAATAACTATAGCAACCAATCAAAGAAGGATAGAAAAACATGGGAAATGCAGAGAGAATAAGCAATTCACAAGGAAACAATAGAAGGGCATAAGTATGGCTATGACATATGGAATAAAGTCTGGAAGATTTAGGATTTTTGTTTGGAAATGTTTGCATAGGTATTTTTAAGCACTAATCAGACTTCAAATATTTTTTTTTTCTTCAGGTATATGGCAGATGTTGGATGATTTAGAAAGAGATAACTAGGAAATCTGTTTTTGGGAATATAATGAATTGCAAGACATTAAAAAATCCCCAGAGAGCTGGGATACAGGATCTGAATTGCCTAGATATAGTAAAGTCTTGTTAAGTTTAATTTTGGTGGCAACCAAAAAAGCAGCTACTAGAAAATGGAAGTCAAAGTCTAAACCAAATGTATTTGAAGTACTGAATATTGTAACAGAGATAAAAGAAATGCTGGAAGATAGATTCCTGTCCCAGAGACTTCCCATACTCTGGAACAAGCTACCCATCTATGTCAAGCAAAGTTCCTCATTAGCACTCTTCAAGAAAAATCTTGATGAGTGGATGGGAAATAGGAATTACATGTCAAGGATCACTTCTGTGGCTCTGCTCTACAGGGTCACAGGAAAATAATTTTCCTGGGTGGCGTAAGCCAGGGAACCTGGTTGGCTAGGCTTACTTAGGCCCTTGGGCTGATAGCCTATTACCTACCTATGGAAGTGGGATATTTAGAAAAGGGTAGGTTTAAATTACATAGAAAGAAATGGAAATTATGGGAACAATAAATGCCAAATAATGTTTTGAGGAGGAGAGACTTTAAGGAAAGACAATAACTGAGCAATTAATATCATGTTGGATTGTTGATAGTTATACAAAACAAGGCTCATGATGTATAATGTTTGCAACTGGGAACAAGTTAATATGGATTGCTTTCTTTTATATAAATACATGCTTGCCAATGTCTTAACTTATTCCTTCCAATGGAGCTCAGGAGGTTTGCAAAGCTTTTTGATAGAATCAAATGATGTCCTCACATTTCAAACAAAAGTACATTGCTCTTAAATCATACTAAAGAACTCTAAATGTCAAATTTTTAGCTCAAACTATTTTATATTGATAGTATTCTTTAGGTTATATGTCTTAAACTGTACACTATATGTTGCAATAAACAAAGAAACTATTAATTTTTTAATATTTCGTAAACAACTCACAGTATATCAGCAACCACTCAAGTTACATATGTTTTGTCATCAGCATTTTGTTTATCAGTCTGAGAATGTTCATGTGAGGCTCAACAATTTTGTATGATCTACTTGGTTGTCAAGATATTTAAGAAAACATGAAATTTATGACAATATAAATAAACATTCCCTCGGATTCATTAAACTCCTTGTAGAGAACCTGTCTGCTATGGGTGCTCTGCATAAGAATAGAGAGCAGGCATTCCATCCAGTGTAGGCATGTGCCAACAGTACAGTTTATAATCCTACTCACCATCCTGCCCCATTCCACTGTTGGAAAAACAACAAAAATAAATAAATAAATAAAAGTAAAAAAGTGACAAAAAAATAAATAAATAATAACCCCCCCCCCCAAAAAAAAAGAGAGACAGAGAGAGAGAGAGAGAGAGAGATGGGTTGTGGTGAGAGAAAAAAGAACGGGAGAACATTTGTAACTTCATATGTGACATACAAAGTATTGATACAATTATTTGACTCCTGCCACCTTTGCTTTTAACACTACAACCCCCTAACAAATACCTTTGCTTACTGTTAAGACTATCCAGCTCCTAACAGATTCACAGTATACTACAGATTGCAGTTAGCAATCCTTGATGTGTGTATACATTGCACATATGTGTGGTCCAAATATGCTAATTACAGTTTACTGCAAGCCAGTGGTGACACTGCTTTACAGCTGTGATGTTACATTGTAGTACTGATGAAATCTTAACCGTATTGTATATTTGGGAAGTGTGGATTTTGATAGCACAACCTATGACTACTTTGTAATAATGAACTGTTGTTTTGCCCTCAAGAGTAATGCATTTATACTTCCCTATAACAGTTAAGAAATAATGATCCATTTGATACAACTGTATAAATAACAAATAAATCCGTCATAACTTTTAATGCTAAAATAACCTTACTGTTGGGATGTATACATACCACATGCATCTTACATCCATGCCAATCTAGTGACATGGGTTCACACATTCAGTTCCCAGTCTGTGATGGCTATGGAAAAAAGCAGAACACAACAGAATACCATTAAGCATACCCAATCCTGACTATATCCAGCTTTTAATTCTGACAAATCATCTCTGTAATTGATACTTACATATCTACGGGGTGCCCCCAGTCCTACATTCCTCAATCCAATGGTTGAGGCTATCCCTCTTACTCATCCTAAGGTCTTTGTAGTGGTTCCTATATTGTTCACTTGTGCAGGGGAGACCAGTAGCACTTGTCAGAGCCCAGAATAGATTATTCCATGACTCTGCCTTGTAATCTGAGGCACAGTAGTCCCTCTGCAAAAACCTGGGCCCATGTACATTCTCTAGGAGTACAACAAACTCTTTGGACTCCCAGACAACCCATCTTTGAGCATGGAATCTCACAAACTCTCCAGGAACACCAGCCATGCCTATCAGAGATCAAGACCAATGTAGAATGATGTTTTTCTGCCAATTGCAGGTATCACTCTTACTGAAAGTGCTCACTTTCTGGATATGCAACATTTGAAAGTGTTGCGCATCGTTTATCATTGCGCAAACAGATTGCATGAGAATGCGCACTGCCAGGAAAATGTGTTTGTGTGACGGCCAATAGCATTAATTGAATGTATCCATTTATGGTCCTGTCTGCTAACTGGGTGGCCCATTCATCTGGTTTGTGCAGTGCTGTTCTATGTGCAAACAAAATGCACATAGCCAAAGCCATCTGTGCTAAGTGGCATATTATGCAAACAGTCCCCCCCCAAAAAAAGAAAAAAGTATAAAACATGCAAAATTAGTTAAAATGCGGAAAATCAATTTATGACATACAGAGTAGAAACTGTTAGTACACATGACATATGACAACATAGGTCTGGTTCTCAACTGTCACTGCAATCCAGTGTCACAAAACATGAGGGGGGACTTATCCATCTTTGCCCCACAAACACCTCTGAGTCAAATCGACAATATAATTCCTCACACAACCAAGTGCAACTGAATGCACACTGATATGAAGTCATGCCGTTATTTGTAAATGTATTGTACGTAATATATTTGGATGTAGTACACTTACTGATCACACAAGCTGCCATGATTATTCCTTGCAAATATACAGCTGTCTCCTACCTTTCTGTGTTTCTTGGTCATTCATCAGTTATCTGCCTAGCACTCAGAGACATGCAGTGTTTAAGCCAGTCTATATCATTTACCTTAAAATGTGTGAGATTATTCACTGGGGACAATATGATATGCAGTTGGCATCAAATTAATGGATGGTTGGAGGCCACAAACAAGCATAGACTGCTGTTTTTGTGGTGGGGAGCAAAGGGGGGTCCTGTCATGGAACATGCAAAGGTATAATATTCTTTCAAGGGGGTGAAGCCAGGCTGAGTTACTGTTATGGCCCAAACAAGGCTATGTTGCTCTTGTTACCAGTTTCATCCTGTGATGGTGGTGAAGCTGGAAACTGCTATATGCCTCATTACTTCTTTATGATTTCCCATTTCAAATGTATGGCGGTAAACTGAGGGCATGCAGTGATCATCAATACTTTGGGGAGGGATCAATGTGTGAATCTTTGAGGCCTGAGGCCTACTACTTACTAATGGATATATACAAGTCAAATAGCTCTCTGCTGTCACATGTGGCATTCATTTCTGCACAAATCTCCCACCATGTAGTTGTTTACTGTAACAAGTAATGAAATACAAGGACATGTCACAATATTATTATACAATACATGTCACAATATTATTATACAATATATGTCATAATATTATTATACAATACAAGTAAATGCTCAGGACTTACCTTGTAAATACAGCAATTGAGACAGTGTTAGTTCAGGGCTGACTGTGATGCAAGCTGTACACAGCCAATACATGGGGAGGTAAAGGCTATTGCTCTGAGTTGAGGCCAGCGGAGGTTGCAGAGTTCCTGTATTGTGTCCCTGTCCACCCTGTAGCCCTCTACAATGTCCATGTTATGTATGTTGTGATAAGTTAAATGTGGCCTGAAAACTCTTCTCTGTCTCGGCTGAGGCCTATTGGCCACAGTGGCAGCATTACCTGCAGCCTGTAGCACATACAAATGGAGTTAAGCAGCAGCAGCCCCTAACATTCTGTCCGTGTAGGCTTTCTGTGTCTGTACTCCGCTACCTTTGAAATCCACAGGAAATAAACAGCATGGAGTCTACACTGTCTGATTAGCATACAATTCAGCTGCTTGTGTTGTAATTAGCATCTCTGAAAAACAGCCTAGACAGATGCAGTCCATTAATAATCTACTCCATTATAAAAAGGCAAATGTGTAGGTAGCCAAACTCATGGCGAGTATACTTGATACATGCTCAGCAAAGCAAAATATTTCCCAAGCTATCTTTACAGAGGGTATTGAACTCCAGCAGGTATGCTTTTTTGTACCTACATAATGCATATACTGGAATATATTAATGAATAATGTGAAGCAAAGCCTTTTACACTGTTATCTGTATGCATTAGTTAGAAGTGTACTTCTTACTAATGCATACAGATAACAGTGTAAAAGTGTAACCATGTTTGACAAGCCATTTCAGGGGTACAAATAATTGACAATACATGAAAATAGTAAGCTGAGAGATACATATGTACAAATGATTCAGGGATGGGTCTTTTGAATGCATATTTAGCATTTCAAATGTGTTTTACTAGCAAAATGGTTGACTTGCCTGTTCTATAGTGGGTGGGAGGAGCAAAGAGAAGTTGCTGTTATTTCACAAACCAGAATGGACTGTTCTTTTGGGGGAGTGTAGTTGAGTTACTGCTATGGCACATGCAAGGACATGTTGCTCTTGGGACTCTCATTTTGCATCCTGCCTGTTGTTAGTATTTCACATCTGTAAACTGTTTTATGTTTTCCAGTGGGTATTACTGACTGCCTACCTTAACTGTTTTATCTGGTAACAGTTACTTTGTAGTTATGTGATACTTATGTGCATTATCATTATGTTGCATTTTGGGGCAGAAAATGTCATTGAGGTGCAAACCCCCTTCAGTGAGGCAGAAAACACAATAATAGTGGATGTACTACATCAACATAGTGCTTTCCTTCTTGGAAGGGGTCATCCCAACATGCAAGAGAGGCTGAGGATATGGCAGCAAATCATAGCTAACATAAATGCCATGGGTGGCCATGGCCATACTTATGAATAGGTGCACCACAGGGCCACTTACATGATCAAATCTGTACTGAGGTATGCATCTGCTATTGCCTAAGACCAGAGGGTAACCGAGGTGGGCCTGCTGCAGAAGCACCTGTCATCTCCAGTGAGGAATCCTTGGTGAATCTTCTGACAGAGGACAACTCACAGCAGAGTGGCTCACAATATGTCATTGATGTAGGTGCAACTCCTTCTCATTCCTAAGAACAGTTTCCAGGTAGGCTTTGTTAACTGACCAGTTCAATACTGTTGTATAGTAAAACAATTCTAATAAAAGTTACTTCTGTGTCACTTGTGTTTTTGGGAGAGAGATTGAATATTAGTACAGTGATAAGCTCAGTTTGGAGTTGTCAGCAGCCATGGTCTTGTTAAAATAACATGTCATGCTCATTGAGAGGAGTACATTTAGTACCTCATGTCTTACTGTTAAATGTGATGATGCTGTCCTTACCTCTTACTTAACTTATTTCATGACAGTCAGAAATCCAGCAACGTAGGCGTCCTACAGGTGGTAAGCCAAATCAATAAATCAATTTCTAGAAATCGAATGTGTCATTTTTAGGCCTGGTGTGTGTATTGTTGTACTATCTGTAATAGTGGTAGCACTATTAGTTTTTTAGCATATATTGCACTATAGTAGTGCAGGTATTAATGTATTCCTGTGTTTATCCCATTTTATCACAGGTGATCATGACAGTGGGAGTGTGGGCCCTGTGCCACCTGATGTCAGTGTCTCATCAGACACTGATGACAATGGTGGCAAAACTGAGACACAGTTGGGGGCTGCACAGGTTGAATCTATCACAGAGGATGACATCCAGCCACCCCTTTCTTTTTCCCTGGACACAGCCAGTAGGCCAATCCCTACACAGTCCACTGATCCCATAGATATAAGACAGGTGGAAGGTGATGACAGTAAGCAGAGAAGTGTGGCTACTGCAGCTGAAGTGCCTGTTGAGTCTGTCCATAGCCAAAGTGCTGGTTAGGTGTCATGCAGAAGGGTTGATAAGGGTGCTCAGAGGGGGCCTGCTGTCCCTCCTCCACCTGCTATACATGTCTCTTCCCGTCTCACTCAATGTATGTTTATGGTCATCATGGATGCACAGGCATGTTCAGAAAGACACTCCAGATAAATACTCAGGGTTCTGGATGTGGCACAAACTGACATGCATGACTGCCTCCACCATGTCACTGATTCCATGGATTGGATGAATGACACTTTGGAATGAGAGGTGCCTGTGATGGACCGAAGGGTGTCTGTCATGGAAAGGACAGTGACTGTGATGGAACATCCGCTGAGAGGAGAACAATGTCCTCATGGGTGTAAGTCAGCCACAACATGTGCTGAGAACGAACT
This sequence comes from Protopterus annectens, assembly GCF_019279795.1. Classification (NCBI taxonomy): domain Eukaryota; kingdom Metazoa; phylum Chordata; order Ceratodontiformes; family Protopteridae; genus Protopterus; species Protopterus annectens. Next base: position 821,211,492 of record NC_056749.1, on the reverse strand, counting down.
TGGCCATTCCCAATCATGCTCCTGTCATGGCAGTACTTCTGCTGGTTCTTTGGGGAGTGCGCTGTTCACCGCCAGATCTCAGTTTCACATGAAGGACCCCTACAGACAGACAGACACAAACACACACACACAAACACACACACACACACACACAGCCTGCCTGCTTCTCTAAGTCCCATCACACACACTAACTGATCTTTTGTGTCAGAGTAGACTTCCTACCCCCCCCAGCACCCAGTGCAGGTGAAGATAACTGTGCCATATCCCTCTTTTCTCTCTATTGGATTCAGGGATAAAAATGCTTTGTATCTGATGCACAGGATGAATAGTTACATTACTGCCTACTATATCTGCATTTGTGCTGTTGAACTGTTACTTGCACCTGTCAGTTATATATGCCTTGCCAAATGATACAGTGGCTAACATTATCATGACAGTATCTTCCAGTATATTCTCTTGAGAGGGCTGCAATGTGTGTCATTACTTTATAACTTTTTTCTTTAATGCTTTCCAGCAAAAACATAGGGTGTACATCATACGACACACCATTACATTCAGATCTCAGGATTGTATAACAGCGCTGTAGTAAGATTCATCACAACAGTAATACAGTATAATGCTCTGTTTTGCATGAACCTCACCAGATTCATGCAGCAGCTGGACAGACCATAGGGCTTTCTCATCAAGATAACACAGGGGCTACTAACCATGACATGATGTATGTGGGTAAATTAAAATTCATGTCACTGTCATCTGTCTGGTATTGCATTGCATTGTAACTGTTATTCTAAGTCTATTAATTTTGGTTTAAGCACTTAGGCTTCAGGCAAGTTATCTTACATTAAGAAGGTTTGTAGTCTACACTCTGGTGGGAGGAGAGGGTAGCCTCTGCTCTTCTAAGTTGGTAATTGCTTGTTGAATGCTTATTGTGGCTGTTGTTCTAAGTCTCTTTGTTATGGTTTAAACACTTGGCCTGCAAACCAGTTATTTTACATTAGGAAGGATTGTAGTATAGACTCCTGTGGCAGAGGAGGCTGCCCTACACCCTTCTAAGATGGGAAGTGCTGGTTGAAGGCTTATTGTATTTGTTATTCTGAAAGTGTCTTAGGTCTGGTTTAAGGGCTTGTGTCCCAGACTACTTATTTCACACTAGGAAGATTTGTTGTCTAAACTCATGTTGGAGTACTCTACTGGATTGCTGCTTTATTTAAACTGGTTGTTCTTCTGTTGTGATTGTGATTTTCTGCACTTCGGATTTCTAGTACTTCTGAATTTTATAACATAGGCTCAGTTCAGACTTGCTGAATCTAGACTGTTTGGTATCAGTGGAGCAATAAAACAAGCCCTTTTACATTAAGAATGCCTCCTGCACCCTTGTGGCAGATCTGTGCAGCCAAGAACCTGTCTGACTTTTGGATTGCTGAAATAAGACTCACTGTTGGCCTTTCCCATTTTAACTTGTTTAAAATAGTTTAACTTCACTTGTATTCCAGTGTTGTGTTTTGGGGTGTTTACACTCAGTTTACCAGAGCTGCTCAGAGCTTGCACTGCTACCCTGTGAGCAACTCAGTTGTGCATTGTGACACATTTTTGTAACCCTAGGCATCCATAGAACAGATACATTTAGTTAGTTTTACACCAAAACCTGGTCCATCTAGCCCACTCTCCTCTTGTTACTACAGTATATACCTTCCATAATGGGTGAACAGTTTAATACCATTTCTCTAGACAACCTGATTTACATGGGCATCTTGAGGCAATAGACCTTCATGTATATTGACAACCAGTTACTGCTAGAACAAAGTAATACAACATGTGGAATCAATTCTCACACTTAACAACAAACCAGATATTACACATGTTCTCGGCACACACAATTCACTTCATGCACATAAGCTTACAACACATAAACCCACATGTGCAGAAGTACACGCTAGAAACCTAACTAAAGATCGGAGACCTCTCAAGCACAAACCTACTGCACACTGTGCAGACTCAACAGAATTCACTACACATAATACACACACCAGTATCTCAGCCAATAAGCCTCTCAGGCAAAATACCTCAAAACCAAATGTCTTGCTCATAAGCAACTACATAGTGAGACACACAGATGTCCCAGTCACGACGCTGGACATGGAGAAGGTCACAGTCAGCTGCCTGTCAGGTGTCAGGGTCTGTCAGATTACACATGCACTCAAGTCTCTCAACAAGTACTATTATGACTCTATCATAGTCCATGTTGCAGTGAATGACTGGAGATGTAGCTAACTGTACAATATGAAGGTGCTTGCTTCTCCCATAGTGGCTTTTTAGGCAATGGTAGAACAACTAATGTCTCAAAGTAAAATAATCCACCACAGATAAACTGAAGGTTATGCTGTTTAATGTAATGGTGTAAATGAGAAACTGCACTCACTGGAAGAACTCCTTACTGTGGAAGATGCCCATGTCTGTGCAGTCACAAAGACATGGTTCAAGGCCACAGAGAGCACGCTGGCCATGCAGTAGTACAATGCCTTCCACACAGTTACACATCAAAGCAATCATAAAAGAAGCAAAGGCAGAGGTGTATACATCTTCATTAAAAAGAAATACACAGCAAAACTGGTCAAAGAGTACGACTCTGTAGTGGCACTCCAAGTCTAGCTAACTGTATGTAAAACCCCCTTCCTTATCATTGATAGCTACAGGTCCCCCACCATGAACCACAAGGACCACTCTGTCTACTTGGACCTAACTGAGTCACTCACTAGACAGCCAAATATCTTGGACATGTGTGATTTCAACTATTCTTTGATCGATTTGGAGTCATATATGTGCACAAACACACTCACCATAAGGTTCCTGGACTTTGTAAATACACATGCTGTGTAACAGATAGTCTGCACCCCCCACAAGGGGTTTGAATGTCTAGACTTAGCACTGACCAGCTTAGTGGTTCTCTGGACTAACCCCCATGAGTTGGCTCCCCTGGTCAGGTCAGATCACAATTCAGTCTCATTCATAGTTTCATAGTTTCATAGTTTAGTACTAGGCTATCTGCCCTGGGGCATTTATAAGCCTAGCCATAGTGATGTGGCTTTCGCCACCCCATGTAATGGTACAAAAGTGTACAGAATAGATTTAGAATACTGTGCCTCTGTCTAGTAGTGACACAGTGAAGACCCCCTTACATAATAGAATTAGTTTACTGTGCCTCTGTCTAGCAGTGACACAGAGATGACCCCCGGGTTAAACCTACGATCTCCCATCCACTCGTCAAGATTTCTCTTGAAGAGAGTCAGTGAGGGGATCTGCCTAACATGAACTGGGATTCTGTTCCAGAGTATGGGAAGTCTCTGAGTTATGAATCTATCCCTCCAGCATGTCCTATTCATATTTGTGCTGAGGTTTAAATCTTTAGCTCTTGTGGTTCTGATGGTTTTGGATTTTTTGAGGTGGAGCATGTCCATCAATTCCTGATTGGACATGGCCTTGTACGTCAGGCACAGATCACCTCTGAGTAGGCGGTATGCTACTGAATAGAGCTAGAGTTTGTTTAGTCTGGCAGCATATGACATATGTTGGAGACACTTGATCCTCTTGGTGAGGTACTTTTGGGGTCTCTCCAGCTGTTGCAAGTGCCGGGTGAGGTACATTCCAAATGGGGCATTGTACTCAATCATGGGCCTGATAAGGGAGGAGTATAGGGGTACAATGACCTCCTTTGATCTGGATGTGAATCCCTTCATGACAAGGTGGGCAAGGTAGAAAGTCTTTCTAACCACTTTGGCAATGTGGGTGTCAAATGAGAGGTCACTATCAACTTGGGTCCCCAGGTCTCTGATTATTTTTTCCGTACTCAGTGGGTTACCGTCTATGTGATAACTTGTGGGTACTTTGTTTTTCCCAAAGGGGATGACTATACATTTTTTGGCATTTAGTTTACGGCCATGACTCCGGCACCAGTTGTCCATTTCAGTGAGGCTTTTCTGTAGGATGTATGTGTCAGCCGGTGTATCGACTATGGTGCCTAGTTTACAGTCATCTGCGAACTTTGTCAGCCACAACCCTCCCATGTTTGCTTTCACATCTGAGAAATAAATGCCGAACAAGAGGGGTTCAAGGACAGAGCCCTGTGGGACACCACTTGTGACTGACTTTGAGTCTGACATGGCTCCAGTGATTTTGACTTTATGGGTTCTATCCTTTAGCCAGTTTGCAACCCATCTTGTGACATATGGATTTACATTTAAGCTGTTGAGCTTGTCTATGATGCCTGAGTGGGGTATTGTGTCGAAAGCTTTAGCCAAGTCCAGGTAGGCTGTATGGACTGCTTTGCCCTCGTCAATGGCTCTAGTGACTGTTTCAAAAAAGTCAACCAGGTTCAAAAGGCAGGATCTGCCCTTTACAAAGCCGAACTGGGTGGGATCAAGTGTCTGTAGGTCCCCAATGTCTCTGTTTATGAGTTCCATAATGATTCTTTCCATAGCTTTGCAGACCAGGCTGGTTAAGCTTATGGGGCGGTAGTTACCAGGGTCTGTAGAGGTGCCTCCTTTGTGGAGTGGGACCACTGTTGCTGTACGCCAGTGTTCAGGTACATATCCTGTAGTAAGGCTAAGGTTAAATAGCATTTTTATGTGCGGGTTTAGCTCCTCTTGGAGTTCACGTAGCACGCAACCCGGGATACCGTCAGGTCCCATTGATGTTGTGTTTTTAGCTTTGCTGAGGGCGGTTCTCACCTGGACATCTGAGATGACAGGGAGGTTACATTCAGCTGGGATAAGTATTTCTTCTTTTGTGGGTGAGGGAGGGGAGAAATTTGCACTGAACCTGTCTGCCAGAATATTGGCAATATCTGTGGGTTCAGTGCATTTTTTGTCATTGTGAACTAACTCTGAGCATATCTGAGGGTTTCCGCCCAGGTTTCTAACATAGCAGAAGAAGGCCTTGTGGTTATCTTTAGTGTCCATAGCGATTTTTCTCTCAAAGTTGGCCTTGGATGTTTTATGAGAGAACGTAGCTTTCTACTAGTGCTGATCAGAGATGCCTTATCTTTATGGGATTTTGTTCTGTCATGCAGTAGCTTCCTTCTTTTGTTATACAATTTGTTTATGGCTGGGGTCCACCAGACAGGACGCCTGCCCTTGGTGGAGAGGGTCTTGGTTTTATTTGGGATTGCATGATCCATGCATTCTTGGAGATGTCCGTAGAAAGCATTTGTGAAGGATTCAGCATTGTGGGATGTGGATTCCACTGGCCCAGTGGGCTTAAAGGATACCATCTCAGTCTTAAGAAGTGTAAATTTGGCTTTTGAGAAGTTTTTCACTGTAGTCTTTTGTGTTGGGGGTGGGGGTGTGATATGTATATCCAGGGTGATTAGTTTGTGGTCAGATCTCACTAGTGAGGGGTATACTTCTGGTGTGGAGCACTTTGTCCCCATGTTTGTGATGATCAGGTCTAGTATATTATCTCCCCTTGTGGGAGAGGTGACTAGCTGTTCCATTGCATTTGAATTTATGAATTCCAGGAACCTTTGGACTAGGGTGTTAGGGCTAGAATAATGCACCCAGTCTATGTTAGGGTAGTTGAAGTCTCCCAATATGATGGTGTTTGGTGAGACATTCATATCCTCCAATGTCTTCAGGAAGGCTGAATGGGGTTCCTGAGATTGGGAGGGTGGTCTGTAACATGCTACCAGTTGTATAGCAGTTTTGCCTACGGTTAGTTGCACCTGGATGGTCTCTGATGCTTCATGTGTTGCCACTAACCTGGAGGTGTGGGTGTCCTTGATGAATATGAACACTCCCCCTCCCTTTTGGTTTGGCCCGAGTTTTGGGGCTGAAAAGCATGATATGAGGTATAGCCTGGTAGTGCTGGGGTGCTTTCAGGAGCCTTGAACCAAGTTTCAGTTACTGCACAGACATCGATGTTCTCCATACTGAGGAGTGTTTCAAGAGCCTGCATCATGAGATTTAGACTTCTGGCATTGAGCAGCATTACCCTTAATTTTTTTCCATTTTTGTTTTCTAAGAAGGTGGGTTTGTCTTTTGAGCCTTGCCTAAAAAGGCACTATGGGGGTGGCAAGAGAATTAGCCAATATCCAGAAGCCCAGTGGTGACAGATGCAAGCCGTCCCTTGCGAAGCAGCGTGGCTTGTCCAGCATGTCATCCCAAGCAGACAGACATTGGATCCCCCTAGAATGACACCAGTAATTGAGCCAATTATTAAAGCTGATCATCTTGTCTTTATATTGTGGCATCATTCTTGGTGAGGGCAAGATGCTGCTCAGGGTCAGGGTCATATCAGCCTGGGCTACATAATCAGAGAGCGCCTCTATGTCTCTTTTCATGTAGTCCAGGGAGGTACATCTCAGGTCATTCACGCCGGCATGGACAATGACGGAGTCATATTTGTACTTGCTTTGGAGTGACCTGAGTGCGTGTGTTATGTGGCGGATCCTAGTTCCCGATAGGCAGCTCACCATTACCCTCTCCTTGTTCAGCCTGGTAAGTGGAACGTCAGTGTGTCTAACTATAGAGTCACCTATTACTAATGTATCAGGCATGGTGTTTGGCCTTAAGGGCTGTGATTGTTTGACACACTGATTTATTGAAGTATGTGTTGCATGTGTTATGTTTTGAGGTGGTGGATTTTTGGGTGTCTGCTTTGGGAGCCTCTGTTGTTTTGATAAATTTTTTGTTAGAGCCTCCGAGTATGTCTTTGTGTTATTATGTGTTTGGTTTGCAGTTGTGGTTCGTCTATGTGGGACTGGGTTTGCTGTGTGTGTGGTTACCTTCTCCTCCTGTCTGGTCTTGCCAGTCCTGAGTTGAGAGAGTTCAGCCTCCATTTTGGCTATATAGTTGCATCTCTCACATGTATTTGTGTTTGTTGGGAGGAGGAGAGGGTTGTCTGTGTACATGAGACAATTGTAGCATTGTCTCAAGATTCCCAGATTAACCAGCTGAACCGGAGAGGATGCTAGTAATCTACCACTCAACATGCTAGAATATTATAAGGGAATGCTGTGCCTTTAAGGGAAGTGGGTACTCACAGGGGTGGTAGGTGGATGTAGTGCTTACTTTAGTTTGAGAGTGCTTACTTAGAAGAGAGGTTTTGAGAGCAAGTGCTAGGCTTATTATAAAGTGAGTAGACTGATTATTATAAGAGCAGAGCTTTCTTAAGGGAAAATTTGAAGAGCAGACTTGACGGAGCCAGAAAAAGATTAACCTTGTTTAACCAGTGCTGCGCTTTGTGCACAATCACGCAAAGCCGCGCAAACGCGGATTTTAAACAGGGAACTATAAAAGAGTTAGAAATGGTCCAAAACAACCAATTACTACAAGCTCTTGTGCTGAGGTCACTCCTTCAGGGACAGATAGGCTGCTCAAGGCTCCCCACTCCCACTGGTGAGCAAAGAAACTTCCTTCTACCCAAGTAAGCCAATGGACAACACAGGAACTACACCAATTTCACAATCATACCTGACACCCCCTGAAGAGGAGAAAGGATGAAGATTTTCTCCAAAGCAAACTACAGGCTCCTAACCGATGCTGTAAAGAGTTGCAAATCCCCTGCTACCACTGTCAACAATGACTGTTATACAGAGATGTACACTAATAGCTTGTATAAACAGCTGTACATATGTATAGAGTTGGCTGAACATGAATGGATGAAAAGAAGTTTCTCACAGAAAACAAGCCACACTGCTGGGCTTCAAGCATACATAGGTTATACAACAAGTGGAAGAAAGTAATATCTAAGAACAAGAGGGAACTGACTCAACAGAGGAAGAACACCCTCCACAGCTTGAACAAGAAAATTAGCTATGTTGAAAGGTTCTCTAAAGCCACATAGAAACCTAAAGTAGCATCTCTAGCTAAAGATAATCAGAAATCTAAAGGTGAAAGCCCATCTTTGTGCCCAACTGGTTGTGGATGGTACCACTCATACTGACCCTGAGGACATTGCCAAATGCTACCAGACAGTGTGGGACAAACTTTACCCCACTGTTCCTACCAGACATACTGCAAAGCATTCCTGTCCACCAGTCCTCTACCTAGTAACTTCCTTTGAACCTATGGTGATGTCTGCCTGGGTTCTAGGCCAGTGTCTGATCCTGTTTTGGTGGGATGGTTGTATATGCAATAATGTGATACAGCTGATTAAAGAAGGCAAAGAGGAAAATATTCTAGAACTAAGGAACACATATGCAAAAGCTGTACAAGCACAATAAAACTTGATAGTACACATCACAAATTTCTACATATGTCGGGATTTGAATTCTCACACCAATACACCTTCAGAAGACAGGGGGATGCCTTAGTCCTCTTTGCCACACAAACAGCTTTTTGTCAATGAAATGAAGTCATTGTTCACACAACCAACTGCATCAGAATGTACACTGGTATCAAACCATCAGCTGTAATTTGTACATTTAATTCTCTATACATTTGGAGATAGAGCAGTTAGTGATCACACAACCTGTCATAATTATGGTTACAAATATACAGCTCTGTGTTACTTTTCTGTGTTTCCTGATCATTCATTAGTTATCTAACACATGCAGTGCGTAAGCCATTCTTTATCATTGGCCTTAACATGTGAGAGGATATTAACTGGGAATAATATGCTATGCAGTCCAGGTTGGATGGCACAAACATGCATGTACTGTTCCTTTAGGGTGGCATAGTTGAGTTACTGTTTTGGCAGGAACAAGGGTGTACTCCTCTTTTGGGAGCAGACAAAGTTCATGACACAAACAAGTCTAAAGTCTGAAACTGCAATGTGAATGATCACTTTCTAACTTCTGTCTTTAATGATTTACCAGTACAAAGGTATGGTGCTAAGCTGAGGCCATGCAGGAAACATCAGAATTCTTCAGAGGTATGACTGTGTGAATCTTTTATGCCTGAGGCCTACTAATTACTAATGGACAATTATAAGTAAAATAAGTGTCTGGTGTCACATGTTAATGTACTTTCTGTACAAATCCACCACTATTTACTTGCTTACTGTACCAAGTCAGGAAATACAAGGATATTCTATAATATTATTAAAGAATACACTCCAGGTTTAGGACTTACCTTGCAGATACAGTAAATGACACACATTTAGTTCAGGGCTGACTATCTGATGTGAGAGTACACAGCTAATACATGGGGTGGTAAAGGTGTGAGTTGCCTGGCATCAATTTTACTATATGTATGTTAGTAAGAAAAGAGTAATAGGTCCCTAGGTGGTCAGTGAATGTATAGTCCATTGTCTCTTAGCCAAAACATGGCCATACTGAGCAAACCCACATCTGCCTACAGGGACAGCAGCTGGGGGTTCCTCCTCAGAGTTGTCCTTTGACTGTGGCTGCGGTTACCTAGGCATTGGTGGGGGGATGTGTGTCCCTTCCCCTTGCTGATCCTGATGCAGCTCATAGTACATACTGTGAATATTTCTGTACATGTGAGTGCATTATACTGCAGGGCTCCACCAGATATATCTAGGAACAAGAACCGTGACTTCAGAAGCCCAGACACATGCTCTATGATGCTTCTAGTTTGAGTTTGTGCCTCATTATGGTGTTCTTCTGTGGGTGTGTGTGCACTTCTGATTAGTGTCATCAGCCATGGTTACAGGGCATAGCCAGCATCCCCCAGTAAATGGCCCTGTGGGATATCCCCCTAGCAAACATCTGGTACAGCTGTGATATGTACCAGATATGGGGGTCACGATCGCTGCCAGGGTTGCCAGCACACACATTCAAGATAATTCCCTAAACATCACACATGACTTGGCAGTTGATGGAGTAATATCCCTTGTGGTTAATGTAGATTCTACCCTGCTCACTAGGTGTTGCCTTAATGTGTACATGGGTGTAATATATGACACCCAGTACATCAGGGTAGTGCACTACATGGTAAAACAGTTCCATATTGCTGGCCAGCTCTTCAACTACAGAGAAAAAATATGTGCTCACTGACATGTATTAGCACAGCATCCAGGAATTGGTAGAGGATCCTAGAAGCTGATGCCTGTGACACAACAATCATGTCCCCAGTTTGTCTGTGAAAGGTACCAGTAGCTAATATTTTTAGGGCTACACATACTTTAGTTTCTACTGGGATGGGTTCCACTTGGTTGGCTCTGGCTCAGAGTTGAGGCTAGCAGAGTTCACAGAGTGCTTGCAATCTGTTCCTTTCCACACTGTAGCACTCTACAATCTCCAGCTCATGTAGCACTTGCAAAGCTACCCTGGGTCTAAACAATTTTCTCCTTCTGGGCCTAGGCCTATTGTCAGCAGCACCAGCAGCACTGGCTTCAGCCTCTAGCACATGCAGATGTAGAATAGCTGTAGCAGATGCTATGACTGAGTCAGTTACAATTTCCACATCTCTACTCCAATGGTATTGAAGGATAATGGACAAACAGGATGGAGGCTACATGGATATTTTATACATTGTTGAATAGCGCCATGATGTTGGATTGGTTGATTAGCATTCAGTTCTCCTGCTTATGCTATAACTAGCATTTATTAAACACATCTGTTGCTTGCTCAGTATTGCGCTATGCGCAGCTATGCACACCTCTGTGCACCTTCACATAAATAA